>NC_137789.1:18944103-19065932 GCF_963383645.1 Muscardinus avellanarius | reverse complement strand
CTCCTCCCCGCGGCGGCCAGCGCGCCGGGCCGCCCAGGTGCGCGGGGGGCGCGGGGCCTGCGGGCTCCCGACCCGGCCGCGCCGGCCCCGCCAGAGGTCAAGCTTTGTTGGCGGCGGCTGCTTCTTTGTGGCGTCCCCGGGACTCCGATCCTCGGATTTGCAAACTTGCCCTTTCCCCCCGCCGCTCTGCGGGAGGCTGCGGAGAGGAGGCGACCCCGGAGCGGAAAGTTGCCGGGCGGGCGAGCGCCGCCGAGCCGTGCCTTTAGCCCTCCGGCTGTGCGGAGCTCCCGAGGCGGCGCGGAGGAGGACCGCGAGGGCTGGTCGGGCGGGGAGGGGAGAAAACTTGCCGGGGAAGCCAAGTTGTGATTTGCTGGGGCTTCCACCTGATTGATCGGCTTCAAAGCCAGTGGGGTCTCTGCTGTCCACTGTTCCGCGAAGGCCTTTTGTTTGACTGGGGCATGGAGGAGGAGTGCGTGGGTAAATAATGCCTTGCCCTGGACCCCTCCCCTTTCACGGAGTCACTCCTGGGCCCGGGCCCCAGGGACCATCTTCCCAGGCCCCTGAGTTCTTGGCTGTCTTCCCTCCGAGCATCGCCTTGGAAGCTGGCAGCATCGCAGGACCTGAGGCCGGCCCAGCTGGGCAGGAACCCCGTCTTCTCACCCCTCAGGTCGCCCGGGCCTCCCACAAGTACCCTCTTACACACACACACACACACACACACACACACACACACACACACACACACTCACATCTCCTTTCTGGAGAAATTAATGCCCGAAGTATTGAAGGAGGCCCAGAAGCCGAGAGCTCCTCCAGACGAGTCAAAAGGTGATTTTCTATTTATGAGGCCACAAGTTTAAGCAGTTCAGTCCCGGGGCAGTAATGTCAAAAAGCATTTGGATGACGACCAAGTGGAATAAATATCTTGTAAAATATCTTGTTTAAGAGAAAAATATAGATTAATGGAGCCGTCAAGTGGTTGACGGGGACTAACATGAAGGCTTAATGTAAGTTTAAAGCTGTGTACGCATTCTTTCTTAAGGCCAGAGGAGGAAAATCTATACAGGTGAGGTGGGGCTGAGTCCCTGACAGTATCCGGCACCCTTCGTGTGTGGAAACATCATCGCTGTTTAAGCATGCAGCCCCTCGACGGCGTGAACTTCTATCTTTTTACCCGGATTGGGCGTTTGCTAAGGATCCACTTGAAGATAAATAGGGCTTATGAGGAAAATTCAAGAGGCCAAGGTTTTAGGGTCAATCGCTAATCCTCCTTTAAATCAAAATGATCACAAGTTTTGGCACCGGAAAACAGTTTCTTCCCAAGACACTTTGCAGTATGTCTCGACATGCCAAAGGTCACCCCATCCCAGGTATCTCGTGCACATCAGGGCCTTGCGGTTCTGTGGGATGCTGTGCGCTTAACAAAAAGAATCATGGCAGCATCTGATCGCTGTTGCTGCTCCCTAGGACAGACGTTAGGCAAAATGCCCTGTCTTTGACACACTTTATCATCAAACACTGGCAAATGACCTTAGGAGCAAAGTATTATCATTATCCCCGGGTTACAGACGAGGAAACAGGCTCAGAGAGGAGAAGAAACTTGCCCCGGCCACAGGGCAAAAAAGCAAAGTCAGTGTTCCAAACCCGGCCTGGCTTCATTTCCCCGTGTATGATAGCTGCTCCCCAGATACGGAAAGTTGTCAGAATGAAGCAAAGGGCCAGGTGCAGGGAGGAGAGAGAGCAGGAGCCACCGCCCTGGGCCCTGAGCTTGAGAAATTCTCTCCATTTCATTTCTTTAGCAACTATACGTTGATTTATTTATTCACTCAGCAACTCTAATGTTCATTAGACTAATACGATCCCGCAGTCAGGAAGCACGTTTGTATGCCGGGCACCATCCCAAGCGCTCGTGATTAGACTATTTCGTCTTCAGGACACCCCTGTGATGGAAGTCTCCGCATCCTCCGCTGTCTCTCCTCTTTTGTAGATGAAGAATGGCAGGCACAGAGAGGTCAGCCGGCTTGCTCAAGACGGAGCAGCTCCTTCTCAGAGGGGCAGCCCCCAAAGCAAGCGCGCCAGCCCAGTGTGGAGAGGACGGGAGGTTGACCCCCCACCCCGTGCAGAACACTGAGATGCTGGGCGGGGGGATAGAGTCCCCTGCCTTCCAGGCCTTTGAGCCAATGCAGGGAATGCTCATTAGGCCCAATCAAGCAGATGATTTAAGTGCAGTGGTTAAGAAAAGCAACCCCTGGGGAAGCACCAGGCAAGGTGCGCTTCTGCTGCTGGGAGGAAGCCCGGCGGGGCTGGAGGGGTAGCATCTGAGCAGACCCACCAGGGCCTGCCTCCAGGTGCCCTGCCTGGAAGTGGGTTGAATATTGCACACAGTTGCTGGAAACAGAAATCCTGACCACCCTTGACCTAACCAGCTGGGGACTTACGGTGTCAGACAATGACCGAGTGGGTGGGACGAGTGTCTGAGCTGCGCCATGGGGAACCCAGGGTGTGCTTTTCTACCTGCTAGCATTCGGGTGTAGGCCTGAGGCCTTGCTCTATTATCACGTGGTAGGAAGGTGGCTGCGGTGTCTCCAAGTCTCACATCTGCATCACAGGATAGAGAAAGAAGGATGAACGAGGCGCATGGAGGTTTTTTTTACTGTTGTATTTGGGAAGGGATACTTCTCCCAGGGACTTCTGTCCTTACTTAGTTCGTGAACCAGAGCAATGCCACATAGTAAACTAAACCTGCCAGGGAGGGATGTGCAAATATTTTTAGTTTGAGACACTCCTGCCCTAAACAAGCTGAGGTTCAGCGTGCAAGCAGAAGGGATGGATGGTGTTAAATTGGCAGGTAGATTGAAGTAAAAGTAAGGTGTTCCTGGTGAAAGTACCATTGGGGCCTGGAGCTGTCTGCATCCTTGGTAGGTAGGAAGAGGGATGCAGGGAGGGATGCAGGAGATGGCACCTGACTTGGGGTGGATGTAGTGGAAATGAGTTTTCCATCTATAGGTACTAGGGAGCCATGGCAGGTTTCTAAGGAGGGGATGTTGTGTTTTACAAAGGAAAGACTTAGACTGACAAGCATGTACCTTGTGCCAACAAACCAGCTTGGTTCTTATTTGGAATGAAATGAGTTCTGGGAAGTTTTGACTGGAACAAAAAGAAAACAACATACAGTAAAAAAAAAAATGAGAAGTGGTGAGGAGATTTTCTTTTAGAGACTGTCAGTAAGCATCCAGAATTAACCTGATGTTGGTCAGCTGAAAGCAGCTCTCCTTTCTCCAGTGTTCAGTTGGTAGAACTGAAAAGTGCGGGTAGGGGATTTCACACACTCCCTAAGAGTTTCCTTTGCCTTTTTCCCACCTCCAGGATTTCCGAGTCCAGCTACACCACGCACTAGAGGAATAACTTGGACACGACCCTTGCCTCTGTTTTAAAGCAAGGGGGTGATACCGGAGGGCCTGGGAGGCCTACCAGGTTCACCATGCTGGATGCCTCCCGCAAGGACTGACAAGTCTGATTGTCTTTGCGCAGTTTAATTCGCTTTTTCTCTGAACCTCAGTTTCTTCTCTAAAATGGAGATGGTTCTAATAGCTGCCACGTGGGTTGTCGTGAAATCTGAGCAATTTGCAAGGGGCTTAGCGCAGCGCTGACACGCGGGTTGTGCGTGAGCCATCGTCAACACCACGGTCGCCATCACCTCTGGGATGTGACCTCATTACACCCCTGAGGTGCCACGTAATGAGCATGTGTGGATTTTGAGGCCGATCAGAGGACCCCGGCTGTCCCCGCATCACCGCCATCTGTCCTTATACACACGGGCACTTATTTTGTAACGAGACCGAGCAGCCATTGGAATTGTGCGGGGTTCAGGTAGCGTGCTGTGCTGTGTCGTGGTCAAATCCAGGCAGCACGGTTCTGGAGGGATGCTTGGCCACACAGGTGCCTTGGAGGTAGAACGACACGGTGGGCATTGTTCTTAGAATTGACAAAGTAGTTTCATTTTTAACTTAAAAAATATTTATTTCTCTTTGTTTTCCCCTCCCCAACCCCACTCTAAGGCCCCCAGCCTCCGTTGAACAGGTTGTGATTTTAAGAACATCCACCCACAATCTGTTTCCTGTTCCTATGCTTGTAGTCTTGCATTTAGGAAGGGATGGCTGGCAATGGTGTGTGTGTGTGTGTAAAACAGACCCCAAGGAGAAAATCATTCCTTCTAACAGTACATCAGCATCCACCCAAACTTACAAATGGAGAAGACCTGGCCAAAGCCAGTTTTCTTGCTGACACCTCTCTTGACCCCTGGAAAGAAAATTTACCTGTTAAAAGCCACATTCTGCCCCCCTTCTTCCTCTTTCTCCTCCCTCCTACCCCACCAGCCTACAACACCAGAAACACTTTAGAAGATTAAATCTTGTTACACATGTTTCACTACAATAGTATTTAACACATAACAGAATCTGCAGTGAACGGAATTCATGTGCTATTGATCCACGGGCGATCGATATTGAGTGTGACCCAGACATTCATTTTAGTATAAGGGGTTTGTGCTGTTTCCAGGGTGCACAGGCTTGGTTTGGGTGGGAAGAGTGGGAAGCCGGTGATGGGTTTATCTTTGGGGGAAGCAGCTAGATCTTGGGAACCGGTTACTGTCCGGCGTGGAGAATAGATACGTATATGGCCGGGGCCTCAAGCAGTAGCCAAATTAACTTAGCTCCTTGGCAGGGAATCCTCCTTCTTGGGCTCCCAGGGCCCGCTTGGCTTACAGGAGGGAGCTAATGAGTTGGGGTCCCGGGGCCACAGCATCTCCTCAGCCTGGTTGGGTGCCTCAGCTACAGCTGCTGGGCTCCAGAACATCTGGGGGACACTGAGGAGGGCCCAGAAGACTATGTGCAGGAGGAGACCGCATGCACAAGGCACATATCAGCTATGCACAGGTGACGGTTTAAACCAGTGTTGCGGAAACTTCGAGAAAAACACTCCTCAGCAGGCCTGACATTTTGGTCCCCTCTGGCTGGCGAAGCTGAACAAATACAGAGCTCCTCACACACCCAGACACGCCACAAAGTCTGCCGTCCTCAGAATAGCAACAGCTCCCGAAAGCCAAGGCCCTGCTGCGCTCCCCCTTATCCGTGTCCTGTCATTTACCCTGAGCCTCAGGAGTGAGTGGGAAGCAGCGGTTTAATCCCGTTTAAAAGATAGGAAACGAGAGTTCAGAGAGGTCAAGCAGTTACTCCGGAGCTCCGGAGCTCCAGGGAAGGTAGGAGAGCCAGCATGCAAACTCTGATGGCCTGATGCCAGAGCTTCCCAAAGTGTGTCTCAGTTCCCAATACTTGGGAGGCGGAGACAGGAGGATTGCAGAGTGGAGGGCTAGCCTTGGCTGCCGAGATGCTGTTTCAAAATAACAAAAAGGGCTGGGGAGGCCGGGCGTGGTGGCGCAGGCTTGTAATCCCTGCGCTTGGGAGGCTGAGACAGGAGGATCGCACTGGTTCGAAGCCAGCCTCAGCTACTTAGTGAGGCTCTCAGCAACTTAGTGAGACCCTGTTTCCAAATAAAATATAAAATGGGTCTGGGAGTATAGCCCAGAGGTAGAAAGCCTCTGGGTTCCACCCCCAGTACCACCAAAAAAACAAAAACAAAAAAGGGCTGGGGATGTAGCTAAGAGGTAGAATGCCTCTGGGCCCAATCCCAAGTGCTATTACTACTACTACTACTACTACTACTACTAATAATAATAATAATAATAATAATAATAAAGTGTGTAGAAGTCTCTAGAAGGCCAGCCCCACATCATCCCGGAAGGAGAATGGGGGGGGGGGGCATGCTTTGGGACAATCTAATTGGTTTTCTGCTACAGAGGTGTGAGCCTGCAGGTGTGTCTTTGTATGCATCTGTGTGTAAGTGTGCAAGAGGGTTTAGTCAAAACAGGAAAGAATCTTGGATCTGTACCTATAATCTCCTGCCTCCTGTCTTGCCCTCCAAAAAGAAAAAAGAAAAAAAGGCAGTTCTCACCTCTATCTGTGTCTATGACAGAACACTCCCCCGGGGGCACCGCACCCTCTCCCCACCCACCCCAGGACCTGGAGACAAAGAATCTCAGGGGGCCAAAAGCTGCAAAGTGGGAGGCCAGAGGGAGGATCTGGGGCTACTTTCAGGATGCCATGCGGCCTTGCCAGCCAATGGGGGAAGGGGGTGGAGGGAGCAGGCGTTGGGAGGGTGGAGAAGGGCTATGTTGCTGTTTTTATACAATAAAAGAGGATCATTGTAATTGGGAGCCTTTGAATCATAACACGCCTGCCATGGCTCTCCCCAGCTGCAGAGCCATTTAGTTAAATAGCGCACAGAAAACTCCTTTCAGCCGCTATTACGTTCCCGCTGTTCTTAAAATACAAGACTGGGCTGAATTGCTCTAACGGCAGAGCCACCTCGGGCTCCCCCAGCCACTGGGTGTACCCAGAGTCCTCGAGGGACTGCCAGGGCCGCCAAAGGATGATGTTTAGAAACTGTTTCCATCTGCACTGCACCCCCAATCTTTCTGGAAACCTATTCTTTAAAATATTTGCGCACTGCTTGGTCAAAGCCGGATGTCCTGGTCAGGCTGTGTTTGATAGGACACCTGGAGGGAGGAGGGGGAGGCCAAAATGACATCCCTGGTAGGAATGGGGCCCTTTGCTTCTTTTGGGGGGTGGTTGGAGTAGAGGAAAGTGAACTGAAAGCTAGACGCTAGACAAAGAGGCAGCTAGTTCTCCGGCCAAGAGGTTTCCAGGGAAGAATGGGTTCCGGGCAGGAGCCAACTGAAGTGCAGCCTCTCTCCTAGCCTCTCCCAAGGAGAGCACTGCCCTTCTTTGCTCTGTAGAACGGCCTGCTTCTTTCTCCCAAGGAACTCTGTGTTACAAAATTGATTCTGAGCATGCAGTGAGCTTCTGCCAGAGACAAGCAATAGTCCAGGAGAGCTCAGAGACGTCTCGTTTCCAAGAGCCGGGGCGCTGTGCACAGAGCTAGTCGTGCAGGCGGATCACTTCCAGGTTAACGAGCGTTACGAGTGGAGGTTTCAGTGACTGAGACCCTTATCGACAGGGTGCAGTTGAACAGTGTCTGACTTTGGCAGTTTTCAAAAGGGGATTGATGGGTCTCCTGATACAGAGTATGATGTCCTCTGGAATCACTGGAATAACATTTGCGGGGGACACATCTGTTAGCAACATGGACATTCATAGGATCCAGGAATTTGCTAGCTGGAAGAAACTTTAGAGATGCCCTAGACCAGCTAAAAGAAACCAAGGCCCAGAAAGGCATAAAATGGGCCCAGTGTTACACAGTCCTTTGGCAGTGGATATGATGATGATGATGATGGTGGTGGTGATGATAGTGATCATGATGATGATAATGATGGTGCTGCTGCTGCTGATGACAATGGTGATGATGATGCTGATGATGATAATGATGCTGATGATGGTGATGATGGTGCTGAAGGTGATGATGACAGTGGTGATGATAATGATGGTGATGATGGTGATAATGATGGTGCTGATGATGGTGACTTTGCTCTCCTGTGCACTTGTTCAAGGCCTTTCTGCTTCCTGGATCAGCCAGTTCATCACAGCACCTTCCTTCCCACTTCTGTTCCTCTTTCTAGTCAGCATTTACCGAGCACCTGCCAGAATGAGAAACCAGCATCCCCATTCTGGGGAAGTCAGGCCCTGATGCAACCACAGCAGTTGCCACGCCATAAAATCAAGTCCTTGCTGACGTCAAAGGCATACTTCTAGGCATTTTCTTGGGGGTGTGCTCATGTCAACCCTCAGAGATGGTGGGGCTCCGTCTTCCCCATTTGACAAACGAGAAAGCACAAAGTAGAAAGTCTTTTGTCCACGTCTTATGTCGCACCTGGGACTCCTAAGGCCCAGACTCTCTCAGCCTCCTCTGCCCTCCGTGCACCTACGGCTCCAGCCAGAAAGCCTGGCTCCTCCTCCGCAGATCAAGCCAGTGGTGAGCCAGAGGCCAGGGCCGGGGATGACAGCACGGATGGATGTGCACCCGAGGCTTGCGTGGGCTGCCTCATCCACGATGTTTCCAATTCTACAGTTCCCCAACGCCCCGGCATCATGGCCCGCATCACCTTCACAGCGGCTGTGCTGAGCTGCTACAGAGGCAGAGGGAAAGCTCCAGCACAGATCTTTGGAATCCAAGGCCTGAATGTTACACAGCATGGTGCTTACAGACGCTGCTGCAGCCCAAAGGAGCTGAGCAGGAGACCTGCGAGGGCAAGGGCAGGTTACACAGGGACACAGACTCACTAGTGACAGCCCAGTTTACCTCCCCAAAGTTCCCCTGAAAATAAAAGAACTGTAGGCAACTTAGCCAACCTTTAAGCGAGCGATAGAGACTTACTGGAGTGTAGTAAGGATCAAGTATGATACATACGACTCTTGTTACACCAGGCACTGTGCACTCTGCTGTAGGTGTTACTGACCTCATCTTCTCAAGTAGCTTTATGGAGATATAACTTATGTACCCTAAAATCAACCTATTTTAAGTATACAGTTGATTGATTTTAGTATATTTGCAGAATTACGCAACCATAACCACAATGTAATTTTAGAATATTTTTATCACCCCCAAAAGAGATGCTGTACCCATGGAGTTGGAGTGAATGGAGGAGATACTCTACTCAACCACTAATCCATGTGTGTCTGTGTATGTGTGTGTGTATATACGTGTGTGTGTGTATGTGTGTGTGTGTGTGTGTGTGTGTCTGTGGTACTAGGGATTGAACCTCTGAGCTATACTTTCAGCACTATTTTATTTGATTTTTTTTCTTTTTTGGTGGTACTGGGGGTGGAACCCAGGGGCTTTCTACCTCCGGGCTATACTCCCAGACCTATTTTATACTTTATTTGGAAACAGGGTCTTACTACATTGCTGAAAGCCTCACTAAGTAGCTGAGGCTGGCTTCAAACCTGCGTGATCCTCCCGTCTCAGCCTCCCAAGCGCGGGGATGACAAGCGTGCGCCACCACGCCCGGCTCTATTTTATTTGATTTTGAAACAGGATCTTGGTAGGTTGATGAGAGTCTCACTACTTGTTGAGGCTGTCCTTGAACTTGCGATCCTCCTGTCTCAGCCTCCCAAGTACTGAGATTAAAGCTGGATGTACCACCACATCCGGCCTAATCTACTTTCTGAGTCTATGGACTTGCCTATTCTGGTACATTCCGTGTAGGTAGAATATCATCTGATTTATTTGGTGTGTCAGGCTTCTTTTGCTTAGCATAATTTTTGTTGTTGTTGTTGTTATTGTGTTACTGGGATTTGAGCCCAGGAACATTCTACCTCTGAGCTATACGTCCAGCCCTGTATTTTTAATTTTGAAACAGGGTCTCACCAAGTTGCTGAGGCTGGCCTGGAACCGGAGATCCTCCTGCCTCAGCCTCCCGAGTAGTGCTTTGGAGGGTCATCTGCCCTGTAGCATGTTCTAGTATCTCAGCCCATTCTATTGCCAAGTGATCTTCTTTTGGGTGGATGTGTCACATTTTTGTGATCTGCTCACCAGTCGGTGGACAATTGTGTGGTTTCTACTCTGGGGGAATGACAGCAGTGTTCCTGTGGTCGCTCGTGTCCCAGTCGTTGCATACATGTAGGTTCCCGTTGCTCCTGGGTACCTAGAGAGTACAGCAATGCCTGGGAGAAGGACGGCTGGGTCACATGGTAACTCTGTGTTTGACCTTTTGAGAACCACCAAACTGTTCTCCAACACAGCTACACCATTTTACATCCCCATGGGCAACCAGTGTGTGAGATTTTACCACATCTGTGCCAATCCTGGACATTGTTATTAGCCCCATTTTACAGGAGAGGAAACTGGAGCATGGGAAAGGGAGGGTCACGTGGCTAGAGAGGGGAGGAGCCGGATTCACACATCCTTCTGGCCAGTTACTACCCAGGGCCAGGACTGGCACAGGGCAAACGGTGTTCAAAGTTGAAGGAGGCAGCATCTCAGACCCACCCCAAAACAGGGTCAGCACCGGACAGGGAGCCTCTCCTTCAGTTTTGCTTCTCGAGTGTCTAGTTGGCTGTGGACCTGGTCTTTGCCCCAGTCCCAGTCTTTCCCAGTTGAGGCAGAAAAGGGACGCAAATTAATCTTTGGGAGGAGACCTGGCGTGGTGGCGCACACTTGTAATCACAGTACTTGGGTGGCTGAGACAGGAGGATTGCAGGCTCACAGCCAGCCTCAGCAGCTTAGTGAAGCTCTCACAACTTAGTGAGACCTTGTTTCAAAATAAAGAATATTGGGAGGCTGAGACCAGAGGATCGCGGTTCACGGACAGCCTCAGCTACTTAGTGAGGCCTTCCACAAGTCAGTGAGACCCTGTCTCAAAATAAAGAATAAAAAACAGGACAGCAGGTGTAGCTCGGAGGTCAAATGCCCAGGCCCTCAAAAAATAAAATAAAGTAAAATAAAGAATAAAGCTGACCATGGTGATGCACGCTTGTAATCCCAGCATTTGGGAGGCTGAGACAGGAGGTCTGCAGTTCGTGGCCAACCTCAGCTACTTAGTGAGGCCCTTTGCAACTCAGTGAGACCCTGTTTCAAAATAAAGAATAAAAAATAGGGCTGGGGGTGTAGCTCAGAGGTAGAATGGTCCTGGGTTCCATCTCCAATACCGCAAAAAAATTAAAAATTTAAAAAATAGGGCTGGGGGTGTATCTTAAAGGTAAAATGCCCCAGGTCTCTATCCCCAGTACCACACACACACACACACACACACACACACACACACACACAATCTGTGGGAGGAGATTTGGGGAACCTACTTTGAGAGTTCTGGATGAAGAAGAGATGTGTTGGTTACACAGTGGATAAAAGCCTTACCCAGTTTTTTCCGAGGCAGTTGAGACCCAGCATCTGGCTTAAATGGACACTCTCTAAGTAACAGAAGCTCAAACCCGGGGTCCTGCCTGTGGGGGAGGCTCAAGGATAGTTGTTGAACCAATAAATAGGACCCAATACGAGCAAGTCCCGGGTGTGCGCTGCCTGTGTTGAAGCAGGAGGGGGACCCAGCGCTGAGCTGAACCGCACAAGAGTGGATAGAAACTGCCAGAGTTGACCTTGCGCATCTGGTTTTTGTTGTCGTCCGAGGAGGAAGTCGTATCGGCAGGAGTACGTGCTGTCTCATCTCGCCAGTCTCCCCTTCCTCCGCTCCACCAGCGTGTGGTACTAAACCACCAACTCCAACCATGTTTTCCTAACCACCCACAAACCTCCCCTGGCCACTGGTTGCCCAGCGGCCATCACCCCAAATGCTTTGGACGATTTTGTGCCTAGCCTAGAAGAGGGAGAGAAGCAGTAGGGAGTGGGTCAAAGAAGAAAGCATATGCCTTTCCCAAACGTATTCCAATTTTTTTTTTTTTTTTTTTTTTTTTGCGGGTCTGGAGATGGAACCCAGGGGCATTCGACCTTCGAGCTACACCCCCTGCCCTATTTTTTATTCTTTATTTTGAAACTGGGTCTCGCTGAGTTGCAGAGGCCTCACTAAGTAGCTGAGGCTGTCTGCGAACCGCGCTCCTCCAGTCTCAGCCTCCCGAATGCTGAGATTACAAGCGTGCACCACCACGCCCGGCGTATTCCAATTTTTAAAAACGAACTCTCTGATCTGTTTGGAAATTGCCAGTTAGTAACTTCTGACCCAGAGGATCAAGTCCAAATTCCTGGCCCTGGCATGGCGGCTGTCCAGTAGCTGACCTCTACCTCCTGGGCATGTTTTTCTCTGATCGCTTCCCCCTCTGCCATATACTCCACATTCTATTGCACCAAATATCCACCCTCTCTCTCCTTTCATTCCTTTGCCCAGATAGCTCCTTCTTCCTCGAAAGGCTCATCCTCTAAACTGAGCAAAACCTACTTATTTCTGCCCTAGAGATTTGTGTGTGTGTGTGTGTGTGTGTGTGTGTGGTACTTGGGATGGAACCGAGGAGCATTCTACCTCTGAGCTACACCCCCAGTCCTATTTTTTATTCTTAATTTTGAAACAGGGTATCACTGAGTTCCAAAGGGCCTCACTAAGTAGTAGCTGAGGCTGTCCGCGAACCACAATCCTCCTGTCTCAGCCTCCCAAATGCTGGGATTACAAGCGTGCGCCACCGCGGCCGGCTTCTACCCTAGATATTCTTGTTTCCTCTTCTAAGAAGCCGGTGTGCCAAGGACCGTACTGTTAACTTGAGATTTTGATCTGTTTGCCCATCTGTCTCCTGGGGAAAATAAGCCACCTTCAACCCCACGCGAGCGCTTCCTCTCTGCCTCCGTGTGCCAAGCGGCAGCTCAGCGCTGGCCCCCTCTGTAGGCTCAAACTGGAATGTCCGTGGAGCGATTGAATGGCTGGAGGAAGTCTTGAATGGCTCTTCCTCCAGAGCCTGGATGGAGGGCCTTGCAGCGTTAGCACAGGTGCCTAACGAGCTTCTGCTCGCTGCTGCCCCTGGTGGCAGGTCCTTGCCACAGCCTGGGAGGACCCACGTTGGACCGTTTTCTCCCCAGGAACCTGACAGGCAGCTTCCACCCAGGGGAGCTCGCTCCAGGTTCAGGGGTTCTTGGCCAACCTCTGCCAGCCGGCCTGCCTCCCTGGCCGCCTCATCTGGCCTCTGGGTAACCGGGCCCCCTTCCTTTTTTGGCTTGGTTTTGCTGTTTCTTTTCTCCAGGGAGCATCTACCACCTTCCTGTGTAGCACAAAACACTGTCACAGTGTCCTTGCAGGGTCTTGCTGCTACTTACAGTATGAAAGTTTCCATGAACTTGAGACCAAACTCTACTTCAAGATGGCAAAGAAGAAAACAAACTTATTAACTGTATACTGTATACCAGCCTCATCTGGATACTGTAACTTATGTTATTTAATTCTTTCAAGTACCTCCATTGGTAGAAACACATCCATATACATATGAGGAAAATGAGGTTTCAGACAATTAACATATACAGTAAAAGACAGAGCTAGAAACCCCCCCCCCTTACTGGGGATTGAACCCAGCTACAGCCCCATCCCTATTATTTATTCTTTGTTTTTTGAAACAGGGTTGTACTAAGTTGTGGACGGCCTCACTAAGTAGCTGATGCTGGCCGTGAACTTGCGACCCTCCTGTCTCAACCTCCCAAGTACCGGGATTACAAGTGTGAACCATCATGCCGGCCCAGAGCTAGAATTTATGGCCAGAGCTGAGTGACATCAGAGTTCATGTTCTGGGCGCATCGCAGGCAAATCCAAACTGTGACTTAGAGACCCAGCTGCTGGGGTGAGTCCTCAGCTCAGGAACTCAGGATCTGCAGGGTCCTTGGCAAACGTGACGAAAAAGAATTTCAGCACGCGCCAGTCAGAGATATGGACAGAGGTTTATTTGGGAAAGGGAAGGAAACACACATTCAAGAGAGAATGCGGGCCACCTCAAGATGAGAAAGGCATATTGGAGAATTCGGGGTTCTCTTCTTATAAGGGACTTTCGTGAGGGGTGGGCTAGAGAAGGTATGTGAGGATGAGCTCAGTCCGGTAGTCCCAAGGTGGTTTATGGTAGGCAGGTGGTCTGGCAGCCTTAGGGTGGATGAGCTCAGTCCAGTAGTCCCAAGGCGCTTCCTGGTGGTCTGGTGGTCTGGTCAGCCTTAGGGTCTTAGGGCTGATTGGGGTCCTCATTAGCCGATTGACGGATAAGCTGGAATACCCTAAATTATAGGTTTTCCTCAGAAATATTGTAGTTAACTCTAGGATCTACAAGTGTCCCAGGAATTTTTGAGAGAGTCAGGCCTAGGAAAGAGAACTGTTTTGTGGACTAGAGGTTGAAGCACTTCGGCTCCAGGTTCTTATATTAAAGTTACATTTTACTTTCCCTTCCTGTCTGTCTCCTTTCTGCCTACTTATTTCTTCTATCCTACATCACAACCTGCCAGCATTTTGTGGCTGCATCTCTTGAAACCACTGCCTTTCTGGCTATTGGAACAAAAAGAAAGAAAATGAAAGGGACCCATACTTCCTCTCGAAAGGCGACACTTCTGCTCAGCCAACCCCACCTAGCATCAGGGAGCCTAGGATTGGTGCTGAGCCCATGAATACTTGGTGAATAATACCAGTTCCTACCAGCAAAGTCACGAACCTGCTGGGCATGGTGTTGCACACCTGTAATCCCAGTACTTGGGAGGCTGAGACAGGAGGATCACAGGTTCAAAACCAGCCTCAGTGAGGCTGAGGAGATAGAAAGGAAATAGGCAGATAGGGAAAAGGCCTTGGTATCAGCAACATAGTGAGACCCTGTTTCAAAATTTAAAAATAGGGCTGGAGGTGTAGCTCAAAGGTAGAATGCCCCTGGATTCAACCCCCAGCATCACCAAAAAATAAATAAAATAAAATGTTCTGGCCTGCTGTGTGGCTCTGGCAGACATCCTCTGTCTCTGTCTTGTTTGCTCCTGGGCTCTGGAGACAGCCAGAAGTCCCTTCTACCTCTGACAGCCGGGCTCCTCTAGAATGAGTCGTGGCTCTGGAGTAGGAACAGGCCCACCACGACTATCAGTGGCAAAGCCCAGACTCAAAGAGAAGCTTCCTGACACCCAGACCAGGGCTATTTTTGGCTCTAAGGACAGCTCTCTCGATTGTCCTGGTAATCTGAAAAGCCACAAAAAAAAAAAAAAAAAAAAACCTTAACAGGCTATTTACCTTTTTGTAGAATACCATCATAGCTTGGTTTTTACATTGAGCACAGTCAATCTGGCATAAAGAAAATTAACATTTAATGAGTCCCTAATCACTGCCGAGCACTAATGATGCTGAGCATAACAATACTAATGCTAATGGCTAAAGCTTACCCAGAGCCTTCTGTGTGCAGCCCTTCCTCAGCACTGGGCTTTAACTTGTATACTCTTCCCCCACCCCAGATTGTTACTGTTTCTTTCTTTCTCTCTTTCCTTCCTTCTTTCTTTCTTTCCTTTCTTTCCCTCCTCCTCCTCCTCCTCCTCCTCCTCCTCCTCCTCCTCCTCCTTTTTTGCACTACTAGGGATGGAATCCAGGGCATTCTACCTCTGAGCTACACCCCCAGCCCTATTTTTTATTCTTTATTTTAAAACAGGGTCTCAATGAGTTGCAAAGGGCCTCACTGAGTATCTGAGGCTGTCTTCGAACTGCGATCCTCCTGTCTCAGCCTCCCGAAGGCTGGTATTACAAGCATGCGCCACCACACCCAACTTTGTTACTGTCACTTTCTTTCTGAGATAAGCCTGATTATCTCCAAGGAATGGATGAAGAAATTGACACTCAGGTGGAGAAGCACAGCTGGAAAGGGGCAGAACCAGGCCTTGCAGGAGGAACCCTTCTAAACCCAACAACACTCAGCAGGGCGTGGTGGCGCAAGCTTGTAATCTCAGCATTCGGGAGGCCGAGACAGGAGGATCCTGGTTCTGGTTCGCAGACAGACTCCACAATTTAGTGAGACTCTGTTTCAAAATAAAGAATAAAAATAAAAAAAAAAAAAAAACAGGGCAGGGGTGTAGCTCAGAGGTAGAATGCTCCTGGGTTCCACCCCCAGACCCACAAAAAAAAAATTAAAAAAATAAACCCAACAACACTCTTTGCTCTTAAAATGAGAGCTGGGAGTGGCGGGAGCGTGAGGCCTGGGACTCAACACCAGCTGGGCGCTTTTTGTGTATTCCGCTGCTGCACCCAGACATAGGTCTGTCAGAAGCTGTAGGAACCCCAGACACTCCCCTTATTCATTCAGAAAATATCTAGACACCTACTATGTGTCGAGTCCTCCACTAAAACCACCAGGAAGACTGCAGCGGGAATGAGGTTCTGCTTTCTGCCAGGCTTGTTTATTTCTTGGTGGAATTTCCTTGATTTTTAAAAATGTCCTTGAACAGAAACCAGAGCACCTTGACCCCCAGCATCCTGCCTAGGCATGGTTGTGCATTCAGATGTTGGTTCTAAAAACTGTCTGGTACGGACAGGATCTGCTTAGAAAGCAAGGACCCTCTTCTACCAGCTGACCCTGTGATTACCCAGCTGGGTGTTTGGTGATTACTGACTTGGTGCGAGTTCCACTGGTGACCAGAGGGCCAACCATTTATTAAGAACCAACATTTGAGATCACCAAATGCAACCCTGGGGGGGGGGGGTTAGAGGACAGAAAAATCTTACCCTTTTCATTACCCAAGGGGGCCCCCTGCTACTTTAAAATGTTCCCAGGTTCAGCAGTCTCCAAAAGCCTTGGATCAATGACCAATGGTGCCACCCCCTCTCCCCTGGCACAAAAGAATGCTCCAGGTGTGGTGTTTTGCCCCTGCTGTGCGCTTTCCACAACACGCCTGGCCTTTTGATCTTCAGCCCCACAGAGAGCTAGCCAGGCTTCCGCCTTGCCTCAGGGGTGAGGAGGGTGCTGGGGGCATAATTCTGTCCATCACAACCTCGGGTGACTAGCAGTGGAATCTGGGCTAGAACTGTGTGCTTTACTACCTTGTCACCTTCTTGTTGGGCTTTTAATATCGGGATTTCCTGCAAAGTGCTCACTGGGTGCGGTGGCGCACGCCTGTGATCTCAGTTCCTCGGGAAGCTGAGCCAAGAGGATCACAAGTTTGAGACCAGCCTGGGAGACATGGTCTCAAAATAAGAAATAAAATGAGCTGGGGGTGGATGTAACTCAGTTGTAAGTTTTGGTACTTACCTAGGTTCAATCACCAGTACCGCAAACAAACAAACAAAAAGTTATCTGCTAAGGATAATCATTTAAAATTTGAAGGGGGAGCAGGATTAATGGCGCACACCATTAATCCTAATACTTGGGAGACTGAGACAGGAAGATCGCAGGTTCAAAGCCAACCTCAGCAACTTGGCATGAATATGTTTCTAAATTTAAAAAAATAATAATAAAAAGGGCTGGTGGTAAATCTCAGAGGTAGAATATCCCTGGGTTCAATCCCTAGCACCACAAAAAAAAAAAAAAAAAAAAATGGAGGGGATACAAACCTGAAAAGATTAAAAAAAGAAAGCGGAAGAAGTATGTTATTAAATATTGGTTGGGTAAACGTCAACTCTTTGAGCACATAGTTTAGTTCCCAGCAGAGAAGACTGTCTTGATTATGTGGCGGAGCAGAGGACTCTGCTGCCCTTGGCCACTGGGCAGCTGGGGAGGGAGCCTACAGGGGCCACCTTTCTGACCCAGAAACTTCCAGGTTGGGCGATCTGGCTGCATCCCAAGGTATCAGAAACTTCCTTCTTTCTGAAATTCCCAGAGTCCTGCCACCTACCTGCCCTCTCACCATCCGCCCTGGCTTTGCAGGAGTCACAGGTATTTGGCTCCTTCCAGCTCACCTGGTACAGTCCTGAAGTTCAGGTGGCTTCGAGGACAGAAGATACTTGTCACCATTATGTCCCTTTCACCCCATCCCATTTACAGTCTACCATCTTTCCCTGTCCTGGGGACACACAGCAGCTGTAGCCAGTCATGGTGGCCCCTAGCTTTCCTGCTCTGCTGGGCACCCCAAGGGCATCCGGGTGCTCTGCCTGCAACCCTCAGCTTCTGCAGAGACCAGTGGGTATCTGTGGACAGCAGATCCCCAGGTTGTGGTCCCCCCCCCTTGCCTGTGGAATTTTGAGCCAGTGCTGATGGACCCACGCTGACCCTCATCCGGGACACAAGCGGTTGGAGACTTGGCACACGGGTGATTTGTCCTGGAAACGGATGAAACATCTTTGCACCGTGTGCTATCAGTAACCCTAAAGGCGGGCCAACCCTGACTGCTGGAGTTAATCAGAAGAATAGCTAGTGGTCACTGAAGAGCCAAGTCCTTTCCCAAGGGAGGGAAGCCAGGGAGCAGGAAGGGGAGGGGAGGAGGCTCAAGAACAAAGAACAACTCCTCCCCTTTCAAAGCCTTGTAGGGGGCTTGCCTGAAAGAAACAAAACCTGTGAAAATAAAACCAAACCCACAACTGGAGCCCAGGCGTGTGTAGACAGGTGTGCGCAGCAGCTGAAAGGTTTAAGACTTGGGGATCTTTTGTTTGATGGTACATAGGTATTTGTGTACAATATTAGCCGCAGAAAAGACACATCCGTGCCATGGTCTGTTTTATCAGTTCCAACTGCAAAGACCCAACCCTGTAAATCAAGGCTTTCAGGGATTGAAGAGGCTATATGTTTGTGTAGTGTTTGGCAGTTTGTTTAATAACAACCCGAGGAAAATAATTCCTAATTCTAGGCTTACAGGAAGTGACTATTAATTGCTAATTACCCACTTCATGATGGGTATCTGTAATAAAAGTCACAGGGCATATTGGACAAATTGTCATTTTTAATAGAATAATCATTGAAGTAAACATATTCCTGCACATTTCCCACGATGACTTCTTTTGAGAGATCGAGTTGCCCAAGTCGGGGTAGATGGTTTCCCTCATCAATAGGATTTTGATATGGGGCTTATAGTCAGGGACTCTGGGAACACCAGGAGATGTTTTCATTTCAGAAAAGAAATCCGGAGGCTAGGGAAGCACAGGTGTTTAGTAATGTCCTCAAATGCTTAGACCCAGGAAGACGCACGCCATTCTAGACAGCCTCTGTTCTTCTGTCCAGATGCGCCCATGTGGAACTTTCCCGCCATCCTGAAAGAAGTTTGTGGCTAAATAGAAATTCTATCCACAAGCAGAAATCGGAAGACCTGAGGTCACCAGCTGAGCCGGCCATGCCTCTACCTCAGTTTCCCTGCATGTGAAGTAGAGGTGGATGCACAGTCTGAGTCCTGCTTCCTGTCACCAGGCTGCTGGTTGGGTAGCTGTGCGCACCCCCACCCCCGGGGGTTGGCAGGCTTTCTGCAGGTGGGGCTGGTCAGAGTCTCCCCGGGAGCAGCCCGTAGACTCAGGCTTTTCTGGAAGCCTTGTAGGCCAGGACTGTCTTTCCACCTAAATTGCCCTCCCCCTCGCACCAGAGTTGCAGTATTTTTTTTTTTTTTTTTGAAAGCCCACGTGGTGCTGAGCGCAGTTTCTGCTAGTCCGTGCCAGGGATTCCCACGGAAGAGGATCTGCAACTGATTTACAGGGAAGCTGCCCCAAAAGGAAAGAGACAGGGTGGCGAGGGCTGGGCCCTGAGCCCTGGCAGGTTCTCAGCCCTGCGCCTGGCTGGAAAAGTTAATGGGTCACGGCAGTGGCGTGGGGCGGGGCTGGCCGGCGTCCTCCCTCCTCCGCCCCTGGAATGCGCTGTTTATTTACTGCCCTGTGGATCCCAGTTTCTTCAGGAAGTCAGTTTTTCCAGGAGGGAGCTGGCAGGCTGTTTCCCAAGGCCCCCCTACCCACCCACCCACCCAGTTGGAGCTCTTGGGGGGCAGGCAGGAGCCGCTGGGAATGCCTTTGAAAGAGCAAAACAGAATGAACCTGCTCAGGACTTCTGAGTGGTCAGCTTGGACTGAAACTCAGGAAAGGGGTGCGGGCATGACAATAAAAGCAGCCAGATTCCCCTCTCCCTCCCGCCGCCCACCCAGCAGGCCACCCCAAAGCACCTCCTGGCAGAGCCTCAGGGACCCGGGCTGGGGTGACAGGAGCTGATCCTGCCGGTTCACCGTCTGGCATCTGCTTGTTAAAGTCGTGAGGGCGGCTCTGGTCCGGTCCCAGGTTCAGGGCCCTTCCTGGCTTCTTCACGGTTTTTGCTGGAGCTGGAGTCTTTCCCTTCTCAAGGACAATCAGGTCTCAGTTCTCCCGTCTCCTCCTGGGGAGGGGAATAGGGGTCTCTGAAGTAGCCTCACCCCTGTCCTTCAGGACTTTGGGGCTGACGGTTCTTTGTCATGGGACTGCCCTGATCACTGCAGGGCTCCGCAGCAGCCCTGGGCTCTGCCCACGGGCTTCTGTCCAGTTGTGGCAACCAAATAGTCTCCAGGTATTTTTTTTGCTAAGTGTCCCCCAGGAGGCAAAATGGCCCTTCCTCCTCCCCTGTGGAGAACCTCTGAGAGGCCTCACACCTCTGCTTTCTTTTCTCCACAGCCCCATCTACTCTCTGAAATGATCCGGTTTTTCTCTTGATCCCTGAAGTGCTCCGCCCACCCCAGCAGCACATTATATTCACCCAGAGCAGAGAAACCCCACGCCTGGCCTCACCCTGGATAATTAGATCGAAGTCTCTGGGGTGTGGGCGCCTTTATTTTTTTAAGAAAGTTTTTTTTTAATATCCTTTTATTGGTGCATTGTAATCTCACATCACAATGAAGCTCAAAGCGATAGGGACCTACATGCACACAGCACTTGGGTGAGCTCCCGGCTCCCACCCCCAGGCCCTCCCCTTCTCCATGCATGATATTAAGATTAGCATTGATAACTTCATATGTGCGCATAGCATCAATGGAAGTGTTTTCCTCATTAATTTCTCCTCCCCGTCCCGTAGAGCACCTCCTTCACTCCACTGGGATCTCTCCTTTATCTGGAGTCCCTCTGTATCCCTGTTTCTCCCTCCCTCCCACATATGAGAAAAAAAATAGCACCCTTCACTTTCTGAGACCGGCTAATCTCACTTAACATAATGTTCTCTAATTCCATCAAATTTTTTTCTGCAAATGACATGATTTTCTTCTTCTTTGTTACTTCTTTATGACTTTATTCCATTGTCTGTGTATCCCATAATTAGGTAATCCATTCATCTGTTGATGGACACCTAGGTTGGTCCACAATTTGGCTTTCATGAATTGTGCCACTATAAACATGGCTATGCATGGATCACTATAATATTCTGATTTCAGTTCCTTGGGAAAGATAACCCAGGAGTGCTAGAGCTGGATTGTGTGATGCTTCTAGTCCCGGTTTTCTTTTTTTCTTTTCTTTTTTTTTTTTTTTTTTTTGTGGTACTGGGGTTCCTGGAAGCCCTTCTACCTCCCGGCTACACTCCCAGACCTATTTTTACATTTTTATTTGGAAACAGGGTCTCCCAAGCCAGCGCGCGCAGCTGACTTCGAACCTGCGCGATCCTCCTGTCTCAGCCTCCCAAGCGCGGGGATTACAAGCGTGTGCCACCACGCCCGGCTCTAGTCCCGGTTTTCTGAGGAAACTCCACATTGATCTTCATAGTGGATGCACTCATTTGCAACCTTACCAACACTGTAGAAGAGTTCCTATTTCCCCACATTCTTGCCAGCATTTATTGTTGTTTGGATTCTTGATGATTGCCATTCTATGTGGGGTTAGATGAATCTCAGTGTTTTTTTGATTTGCATCTTCTTGATTTCTAATGACACTGAACATCTCTTTTTATACATTTATAGGTCACTGAAAGCTTCCCCAGTCCCTGGGCGTGGTAGCGCAAGCCTGTAATCCCCGCGCTTGAGAGGCTGAGACAGGAGGATTGCACAAGTTTAAAGCCAGCCTTAGCTACTTAGTGAGGCTCTCGGCAACTTAGTGAGACCCTGGTTTCAAATAAAATATAAAATAGATCTGGGAGTATAGCCCAGAGGTAGAAGAGCCCCCAAGTTCCACCCCCAGTACCAATAAATAAATAAATACTTCCTAAATCAGCCTGCAGGGCCACCTGGTCCAGGCTCACTGTCTTCTTTCCTAGAGGGAAAGTCATCCAGGGGAGTAATGGGCGGCTGTGGCCACCGTTATGTTGTTGCAGGACATACAATAGTGTCGGGTGCCTTGTAGGAACTTAATACCAAAATCAGATGAATGAACAAATGGTCCAGAAAACCCATCATCATCATCATCCATGGGTGGCTTTTGCTGGGATTTTAATTTTTCCTTCAACAAATGCTCACTGTTTGTTGAGTGCCAGGTGTGGTGGCAAAGACCAGAGTGCACTGATACGTAAAACTTGGTCCCTGTCTTCTGGGAGCCCAATATGCAAATGCAGAGGGTGACCCATAGAAGGAGACCTTTGTAGACCCGAGGTCTGTAGCATACAGTTCAGCACAGAATGAGTCGCTCCTCAAAAGGAAGAAATCCAGTGTCTCTTTGCAGGTGTATTCACATGTCCACACTTGCACCCCATCACCACCCTGCACAGGGCACATGGCTGCCATCTCCCAGCAGAGGAAACTGAGGCTCCGCTTTCCCAAAGTCCTGAGGGTCGCCTGTCTAGCCGGCCCAGCCTGAATTCAAACCCAGGTCCATCTCTCTTAGCGCTCGCTCTTTTCAGGATAGATGCCGTATTCAGAACTAAGTCTAGCCGGGGGCCCCTGGCGTCCTAGTTTGCAGGGTGGAGGCCTAGTGCTCTCAGCACTAGCTCAGAATCTGGCTCAGACATCGCGCGGCTGCAGACCCCCTGTGTTTCCTGCCCTTGGAAGGTTACCGCTGCGGGTGCCCCCTCTGTGTTCTTCCATGCTAATACCAAGAAGCCGACTGTATTTCTTTGAGTTCCCTAGCAGCAGATGTCAAGGGTAAGGTTCAAGCACAAATAATGTATGAGAAGAGAAGGATGCTGTGGGGAGGGCACAGGAGTGAAACCGGGAGGGGAAGGTATCCAGGACTGTGCCAGGAGATGGTGTGCCTCGGCGCCATCTCACCTGAGTGTTGGGACAGGTCCCGCTTCCCACCAGCCACTGGCCGGAAGCTGTTCATCCAAGGGAGGTGATTTCCCTAAACTTCCGGCCTGCCACGTGGGAAATCAAGTAGACTGGAAATCGAAGGGAGGCCCCGAGCACGGAGACCCGGAGGCGCTCTGAAGGCACATCTCTTGCAGACTCAGAGGAACACCGCTACAGAGTGGTTCTTGTGTAGCTGTCAGCACCATTTATGGAGCACCTGTTGTATACCTAGCTCCCCGCTAGGCTTGAAACAGAAAGTAAGGTGCCCTGCCCTGAGAGCTGTGCACTCTCTCAACAAGGTTGTCTCTCGCTACGGCAGTGGCATGGAAACCCCTCAGTTCAGCACCCTGACATCAGCTCGGTGTCCGCCATGACTGTGCTCCTGCGCCCGACCGAGTTCTCTACCCTGGGATTTTTTTTTTAGGTTTTTTTTTAATTTATTTTTATTGTTGCATTGTAATCATATAATACATTGGAATACAAGACTTGAGGGGATATACAAGCACACATCATCCAATTAGCCCTCATCCAGCCCCCATCCTATTCCTTCCCCCTCCCTTGATCCCATGCTTGTTTGATGATTAACTTTGATACATTTGTTTATGTACCTCCTGCATTTTAAAGAGGCTCCATCCTCCCCTGTTCCATACCCTCTGATTGGTCACCTTAATTGCTTCACTATAGGGCCCTTTCTATAGCTCAACCTCTTCCTATTGCCCCTTTCCTCCTAGTTATTGCTGATTAGGGGAAGCATCTGGTTTTTGTTTTCTGTGATATTTCTCTGTGCATGCCATGTTACAAGTACCGATCCCACTCTTGATCTTGACGGCCTCAGTAGTGGCCTGACTACCCGGTGGACTGATCCAGACTTCGCTGGCTCAAGCAGCAGCCTTGCCTCTTGGGAGGCCCCGATTCTGTCCTCGCTGGCCCCCACACTGGCCTAACCCCTCAGCTGGCTCCGATCCCGTCCTCGGTGGCCCCAGCATGGGTCTAGCCTCAAGGCAGTCTCCGTCCCTACCGTGCTGACCCTGGCACTGGCCCAACCCCTCGACAGACTCCTCTCCCAGCCTCGGAGGCCCCATACCAGCCTTGCCTCACGGCAGGTTCTAATCCCAGCCTCGCTGGTCCCGGCACCGGCCTAACCCCTCAGCAGGCTCAGATCCCGGCCTCGGAGGCCCCAGCTTCGGCCTTGCCTCAGGGCAGGCTCTGATCCCGGCCTCGCTGGCCCCAGCACCGGCCCAACCCCTCGGCAGGCTCCAATCACGGCCTCGGAGGCCCCAACACCAGCCTTGCCTCACGTCAGGCTCCGATCCCGGCCTCGCTGGCCTCGGCACTGGCCTAACCCCTCGGCAGGCTCCGATCCCGGCCTCAGAGGCCTCAGTAGTGGCCTTGCCACACGGAAGGCTCCAATGCCAGCCACTGGCCCCGGCACTGGCCTAATCCCTCGGCAGGCTCCGATCCCAGCCTCGGAAGCCCCAGCACCAGCCTTGCTTCATGGCAGGCTCCAATCCCGGCCTCTGAGACCTACCCTGGGGTTTTTTTATTTTTTATTTTTGCAGTACTGGGGATGGAACCCAGGGGCATTCTACCTCCAAGCTACACCCCCAGCCTTATTTTTTATTTTTATTTTTGAAACAGGGTCTCACTGAGTTGCAGAGGGCCTAAGTAGCTGAGGCTGTCCGTGAACCACCATCCTCCGGTCTCAGCCTCCTGAATGCTGGGATTACAAGTGTATACCACCACACTCCGCTTGCCCCAAGATTTTTTAACTGCTTATAGATCCTGAAGAAAAAAACTGCCTTCCCATCCTCCTCCCCTCCCCCTGGATCTTTCCACATTCCCATCCCTCTTCCTGGTTGTCAGAATGACGGCCCCATCTTCCCTGAGTCAGGTTAATGTCACCTCTTCCTCTCTGACTGCCACTCCCAGCCCCAGTTCCCAGGCAGCCGGGACTTGCTTGTGAAGTTTCTTGTTCTCATTGTTGACAGTGGCCATGCACACGCCTGTAGAGGTGCCTTTGCCTGGGATGAGTGGGCCATGTTTTCCTGGGCATTAGAGAGAGGAATGGGCAGGGTTAAGTGCGGTAACACACCTTGGTATAAAAGCAAGACTGAATCCGGAAGTCTGCTTAGTGCTTGCTAATCAGGGGCCTTGGGCTGCCCTTTATGCTCAGTCTCCCCATCAGTAGAAATGGGCACAGTCTACTAGACACAGCAGTGCACAGCTGTAATCTCAGTGACTCGGGAGGCTGAGGCAGGAGGAGCGCAAGTTCGAGGCCAGCCTGGGCAACTTAGAGAGATCCTGTCCCAAAATATAAAATAAAATGGCTGAGGGTGTAGCGTAGTAATAGAGAGCGCCTGGGTCTGATCCTCAGTGTGAAAGGGAGGAAGGAATGAGGGAAGGAACGGGAAGGGAAGGAAAAAGCACAGTGAGAATTCCCCAACAGAATACATTAGAGAAAAGTCTATCTACACCATGGTTGGGCCCCCAGCAAGACAGAGATGTGCACACAGGTGGGGTGGTGAGCGGAATTGCATGAGAGGGATGGACAGGGTTATGCAGGGCTCACAGAAGCTGCCAGAGTAGGGCCGGGCCCGTCCCACCTAGTGAGGGAGCCACCAGCCCTATTCACCCACACCCGTGTCTACTGTGGCCAGGCATCGTCCCAAACACGTTGACTCATTTAAGCCACACTCAGGGATAAGGCTTACTCTTTGCCCCACTTGGCAGATGGGGAATCCGAGCCCCAGAAAGATTAAGTCATTTTCTCCGGGTCTCCTGGTGGGGGCGGGGAGTGGGGTCAATATGCAGACCTCCCTGTCCTCTGAGCGCTGGTCCTGTGCCAGGTGCACCGTGAGCTCGGCTGGGCCGTGGAGGAGGATGCCGCTGCAGCAGGCCACGGGAGCCGGTGGGCGGCGGGTCCGTGGAGCGCAGGAAACCAGGAAGCTGGTCAGGTTGACACAGGAGCAACTGGGGAGCAGAGTCGCACCTGCTGCCTGCCGCTGTCATTGTTGAAGCATCAAAGCCCCGGACAATGCCTGGCTCCTCACAGGCAGCCTCAGATATTTTCCAAGTGAGCAAACGAACCACTGACCTATTAACTACAAATTATAGCAACATCACTTGGGCCCGAAATTGCATATTTATTGAATAATGTAATTGAAAATATTATCCCTTTAAGCTTCTGGTAATGTAGGAAATGGTCCACTCCTAAGCGTTTTAATAATATTATTATATTTGTTGACTCGGGGAGTTCTTTTTGACATTTGTTCAGGATTTCCAGGCTGCATGGGAAGTAAAAGCAAAAAATACTATCCATCGGTGCTACAGGTAGATAGAGAAAAATAGAGTTTTCCATTTAAATTGATGCGTTAGGCACTTGGAGATGGTTTTTCACTTTCGGTGGAAGGCCTAGATGATCTTGCCTAAGACCACTCAAGCAGAGATTCTTGGAAACTGGTTGTGATGCCCCAGATCTGGAGCAAGATTGTGGTACTGACACAGCCCATAGGGCTTGGGGCCAGCAGAGGATGCGATGCAGGAAGCCGGCGGGCTGTGTGGACATCAACAGTGATAACTTATAGATACTTACTGTGTTTCTGTGCCAGAGCTTCCCTGAGATGGAGAATCGCCTTCCAGAGTGGGATTTTCTACGAGCTCCATTGTGTACATGGAAGAACTGAGGTACAGGAAGATTAAATACGGTGTAAGCAGTAGGCCCCGATTCAGTTCAGCTGACTCCAGACACCGGCCTTGCTGCTGTACCTCCTGACCCCATGAGAGAATGGTGGAGCCGAGGCCTCAGCTCCCGCCCTTCTCTTTCAAAAGTGAGGTTCACAGAGTTTCTGTGACTTGCCTAAGGTCAGCCAGCCTTGCTAGTGGAAGGGTTCAGATGAATCTCAGTGCCTGCTTTTAACACTAAACCAGCCTGTTACCTTTTTTTTTTTCCCTTTAGTTTACTTACTCATCTGCAAAGTGGAGCTAATTATGATACTTTTAAGACACTAGAGATCATGTCTGCTCTGATTCCTCTCCAACATGAGAATGACATATGATATGTACAGACACCGCTGGAAAACCGCAGGGCGCGAGACAATAACAACAGTAGTAATAAAAAAAAATAATAGTCTGGAAAGTGCTGGCTCCGCTCAGGAGAGTCCACAGCACATCTGCTAAATCACATAACTCTGAATTCATAGCCCACCGTTCTCCAACACACAACATCAGGGTTTATAGCTTAGGTTTATAGGTCGGTCACAGAGCAAGGGAGCTACTTCCAGATGACCAAGCCGGGGAGCGAATGTCCTGACAGGGTTTGCACCTGAGTGATCTGGGCTGGAGTTCTGACCACTAGCTAGAACTTGAGCAAATATCGTCACTGTTGTGACATCTTGGGCCACATCTTCCCAAGGACTGGCCATGGCCACCAAGGGAAAGGAAACTGTTTCTTGTAAAAGCTGAATCTTGAAAGGACGGCTCTATCTTGCAACCCAACAGAGCTGCGATCAGTGTTACTAGTTCCATCTTCCAGGATGAGAGACAGAAAGCTCTGAGGTTCCTGGACAGTACAGCCCCAGAGACGCACCTTCCGGAGTCACCTCTGCGTTTGTTTGTTTGTTTGTTTGTTTGTTTGTTTGTTGTCTGTTTTTGTTTTTATTTATTTATTTATTTTGTGGTACTGGGGACGGAACCCAGGGGCATTCTACCTCCGAGCTACACCCCCAGCCCTATTTTTCATTCTTTATTTTGAACAAGGTCTCATTGATTGCAGAGGGCCTCACTAAGTAGCTGAGGCTGTCCAGGAACCGCGATCCTCCTGTCTCAGTCTCGCAAATGCTGGGATTACAACTGCAAGATGGGAGATGTCTGTAGTAGCTGGAGGTGAACAAACCCAAAGTCACTAGGAGTTGAACACACAGCACCCAGGGAAAGAAAACTCACATGTGTGTTGCCGGGACGTCTTTTAGTTATGTCTGCTGTGATCGAGTGCTCCTAAACACCAGTGACCCAGGATCCCCAAGGGCCCAGGGCCTGAGGAGACCTGAGCCACACCCTTCTATTACCTGTCAGGTGGGGACTCGAGTCTTAGAGAAGAACCAGGAGACAGGCAGGTGTTAGTTTGAATCCTGGCCCCACCCTTTGCCAGCGTGTGACCTTTGGCCATTGTACGCTGCCATTTTATCATCTATAAAAAAAATTAAAAAAATAAAGAAGGATGATAGCAGAGCGAAGGGTCGGGTGGTGTATACCTGTAATCCCGGTACTTGGGAGACAGAGATCGGAGAATCCCAGGTTCAAGGCCAGCCTCAGCAACTTAGTGAGGTCCTCCACAACTTAGTGAGAGCTTGTTTCAAAATAAAAAAATAAATAAAATAGGGCTGCAGGTATAGCTGAGAGGTAAAACACCCCTGGGTTCAATCCCCGGCACCACAGAAATATATATATATATACTGGATCTCAGTCTTTTTGAAGGTTAAAAGAGATCCTGGCAGAGTGGTCTCCACACAAATAAACAGAAAAGGTTAGAAAAGAGCGCCTTAGCCGGGCACCGTGGTGGCGCATGCTTATAATCCCAACATTCAGGAGGCTGATACCGTAGGATCACGGTCCGCAGACAGCCTCAGCTACTTAGTGAGGCCCTCCGCAACTTAGTGAGACTCTGTTTCAAAAATAAAGAATAAAAAATAGGGCAGGGGATGTAGCTCGGAGGTCGAATACCCCTGGGTTCCATCCCCAGACCCGCAAAAAAAAAAAAAGAAAGAAAAGAAAAGAGTGCCTTGAGGAAGTTGCTGTGTTGGGGTGGGGTAGGGCACTAGTTTTTCTTATTAGTTGGTGGATTTCTTTAAATACTGTGGTGTTTAAGTTTTTGACCAGGAACATATCTTTGTTCACTAAAAAATATATTTAAGGAGCCAGACATGATGACACATACCCATAACTGTACATAATTGTACGAGTACACATACTCGTTACTTGGAAGGCAGAGATAGGAGGATTGCAGGTTCGATATCAGCGTTAGCAATTTAATGAAACTCTTAGCAACCTAGGAAGACCTAAAACAAAACATAAATGAAATGAAATAAAATTAGCCCAGGGTATAGCGCAGAGGTAGAATGTCCTGGGGTTCAATCTCACTCACACACACACACACACACACACACACACACACACGTAAAGTTTGTGTGTGGGGGGGTCTGGGGATGGAATCCAGGGGCATTCTACCTCTGGGCTACACCCCCTGCCCTATTTTTTATTTTTGATTTTGAAACAGGGTCTCACTGAGTTGCAGAGGGCCTCCCTAAGTAGCTGAGGCTGTCCGTGAACCACGAGCCTCCGGGCTCAGCCTCCCGAATGCTGGGATTACAAGCATGCGCCACCATGCCTGGCTAAATGTAAATTTTAAAGGCCTCTCAAGAGATCAAGTGTGTCCAGCACAGTGTGCAGTACTTAGCAAATAGAGCTTAACTTGAGGAGAATGTGAATTTTCATGCATCCCGACAACTCGCTGTCACTATTTTCTGAATGCTTTGGAGAGGGATTCAGGGGTCTCTGTTTCAACTTTGTGCAGTTGAATGCTCTGGAATTCCTAAGTGGGCAAAGGGAAGGAGCAGGCCTGAGGTGGATCTCCACTTGCCCAGCGAGACCCGTATCTCTTCCCTGTCCTACACCTCTCACCCGGCTGGCTTGCGGAGAAGACAGGCATCACCTTCCCCCCTGGACCTGTCTGCCTGAGATCTGGCTCCCGGCTGCTTCTGTCTCAGGCTGTCTTGCTGGGACAGGGAGGGAAGCCGTGCAGGCAGGAGAATCCCGCAGGGGCTTGCTACGACCAGGTGGAGCCAGATTAGCTTCATTTTAAAAGAGTTATTCTGAGCTGCTAAGATGAGGGGAAAAGCCACAAATCAGGCATGTCTGGTCTTCATCAGGGTGTTTGAGAGGCTGCTTGAGAGCTGCTTGGGATGGGGTTGGAGGAATGCTGAATGACAGGTAGATACCATGGGGTACCTTTTGGGGTCAAATGGCCACACTCAAAGGGGTTGATGGAACCTGATGGAGTCGCCTGTGCTGAGCTCCTGGTGTTGAGCTTGGGGTCTCTGGGACCCCCCAGTCTGTCCACATCGGTGCCAGCTCAGAGGCTGTGCTGTGTGTAGGCCTCAGACCTCGCACTGCTGCTTATAGCGACGATAACCCTGGAGGACCCTTTGCCTCTAAGACACCCCGTTTCCTCAGCTGTCAAATGGGGGACAGTAACCTGTGCCTCATTGGTTCTTCTTGGGGATTAGATGTGATAGTTCAAGGAAAAGGCTTGGCCCCATGCCTGAGACCTTATAAACACTCAGCAAAGGGTTACTTAATTATTTCATTGTGGTTAGACATAACACGAAGCCGGGAGCGATGGTGGACATGTGGGGTCAACCTCCTGAGAGATCCCAACAAACAGGAAGGACGGACAGAATCTAGTGGCCCAGAAAACAGCATCGTGACCCATGTGAGTGGACGGTGGGCCCTGAGGTGTCAGATCCGTGTGGAAGGATCCGCAAAGGTAACCTGCTGTGGGGGAGAGATGCACAGACATTTTTTAACAGCCTAGAGAGCAGCATGGAATTCAGGGTGAGTGAACCAGTAACAGTCCCCCACTCTCCTAGGGTTTCAAACCACACCCAGAGCTGGGCTCAGCTTGGAGGAAGGTTGAATAGGAGGTGGGACACCCACAAAATACTACATCAGAGGAGAGTGGCCAGAGCCCAGTGTGGTAGTGCACTCCTGTAATCCCAGTACCTAGGAGGCTGAAAGAGGAAGAGCGTAGGTTCAAAGCCAGCCTCTGCGATTCTGCAAGACCCGGTTTCAAACTGAAAACATCTTGCTGGGCGTGGTGACACAAGCTTGTAATCCTAGTTCTTGGGAGGCTGAGACAGGAGGATCGTGGGTTCACAGCCAGCCTCAGCAACTTAGTGAGGCCCTCTTAGTGACACCTGTTTCAAAATAAAGAATAAAATAGGCTGGGGGTGTAGCTCAGAGATAGATTGCTCCTGGGTTCCATCCCCAGTACCAAAAAAATAATAAAAATGGCTGGGAGTGTAGCTCAGAGGTAGAATCCTCTGGGTTTAATCCAAATAAATAAATAAATAAAGTAGACAGAGTTGTAGACCATCTAGAACCGGGACAACTAAAGTTTCACTTTTAAAAAATGCGACTGTCTGATGGTTGTTTTACTGTCAGTAAATGACACAACCCTGCTCCCTGAGCAGGCTCAGAATCGCCAGAGGCAGACACAGGAGTCACAGGTAGAGACTGTAACCCCCCATTTTGCTGCTGATGGAGAGAGACCCGACCAGAGGGCAGGACTTCAGTCCCCTGCAGAGTGACCGCAGCAGTACTCATCATACCTTCCCTCCGTGCTGGCCAGGACCCCACGGGGGGCCTCAGGTCTGCAGAGTGGACTCAGGCCTGGCCCTTGCTGCTCTCTGGTGGGGTGGGGGTGGGGCAGAACAGAAAAGATGCTGCATCAGTGCGGTCTGCCAGAGACTAACTTCACCAGATGAAGAGGTGAGCCTCCTTGACCATCACCTGCCAGTGAGGGAGCTGGTACCAGCTCAGTCAGTCTGGGACTGTGGAGTAGTAAGGGCATGGCAGTAGGTCAAGTGTTTAGGTAAAGATGTTCCCCCGGGAGAGAAGACACCTGAGGAGTAAGACCCCCACACACACATTTAGGAAAGCTGCCAAAAATGTAGTAAGCATCATTCTGTACCAATGCTCTTTACGCCTTCATTCACCATCCACTGAATCCTCAAATACTTATCATCACCGGTTGGTTCTGTGCCAGGTACCATTCCTAGACTCTTGGTAGGGGAGCGGGTACCAACATGGAGGGTTTTTCTTTCTTGCGTTTTTGACCTGGGGGAAACAGACAGTAAGCAATAATCATACTAAATAAGGAAATCATATGCTATGCTAGAAAGTGACAGTTGTTACAGAAAAAATAACGATCACCTAAGAGTTGGAGGAAGTGAGGGAGGAGGGTGGGGGCTGTGGGGCTATTTGGGGAAAGAGCATTCCAGGCAGAGGGACAGGGGCCCTGGGTCGAGAACGCCCCAGGAGATGCAAGAAGAACGTTCCGCACACAGGCCTTGAGCTCCGGGGACGCTGAGGCTGGACAGCACAAAGCCACGCGGGCCCTGGCTGGGACCGATCCACACCAGTGAGTGGTATATTATTCAGTCCACACCTAATAGCAGCTGAGATAGTAGTTGTTCTTACACGTGACTAGCCAGAGATTCGAAGCCCCCAATCACTTTTCTTTTTGCAACTGAGATCATTAACACCCAGAGAAGACAAGTGACTTGCCCATGACCACCGAATGGGAAAAATGGCACTGGACTAGGACCAGGCTTCCCTGTTTCTTGATCCAGAACTCTTTCTCCTATAATATGTTCTGGAACTGAATTTCCTTTGACGGAGGTGACTCTGAGCTCGTCTGAAAGATTCAGATATTGCTCATGAGGCTCTGAGCGCTGGACCTTCATGCCAGAATGTCCATATTGACCACAGAGTTTGCATCCTAGTAAAGGGTGTGACGTTGAAAACCCTAAAGGGGTTGAGGTGTGTAACATTCGCATTAGTAAACACTAGACGAGGGAAGGATGGCTGTTGACCTGTAGAGGGACCGAGTCCACAGGAGCAGTGAATTCCAGCACATTCTAATTGTTTCCCACATATTGGAAGCTGTTGACAAGTGATAATTCATGTAGTGTGTGTGTGTGTGTGTGTGTGTGTGTGTGTTACTGGGGATGGAACCCAGAGGCACACACTGCATAGCAGCTCTACGGCCTTATCCTTTTATTTTGAAACAGGGTCTCGCTAAGTTGCAGAGGGCCTCACTAAGTAGCTGAGGCTCTCTGGGAACCTGTGATCCTCATGTCTCAGCCTCCCAAGTGATTACAAATGTGCACCACCACACCCGGCATTTATGTATTTTTTTAAGTTTTATTTTATTTATTTATTTATTTATTTATTTATTTATTTATTTATTTATTATCTATTTAGTACTGGGGCTCAAACCGTGGTGCATTCTACCTCCAAACTTATACCCTCAGCGCCTTTTTATAAATTATTTTTTATTCTGAAACAGGATCACACTAAGTTGCTGAGAGTGAACTTGAATCTGAGATCCTCCTGTCTCAGCCTCCCAAGTACTGGAATTCCAGGATTGCACCACCACTCCTGGCTTAACTCATGTATGCTTTACCAGCACCCTAAGGTGACAGAAGCACAGAACGTTGAGCCCAAGGGTACACTGTAAGTAAGTAGCTGAGCCTGGTCCAAAGCCCAGGCAGGCTGGCTTCAGGGTCTGTCCTCTCAGCCTCTCCGCTCACAGACTTTGCCAGGCTCTAGGAAGGCTACAGTAGCTGCCATCTTCGGCCACCCAGAGCCTGTATCTGTTTCCTTTGGAAGCTCGGGTCGTGGATCAGAGCTGCCTTTCCTTTTCCCGTGTTCCTTCTGGAAGACGCTCCTCTCGTTCAGCTTCCCCCCAGGCCTAGGCACCCTTGAAAGCTCGACTTTCAGACGCCCCCTTGGAAAAAGTCTCCAGGTAGATCGCATCTTCAGCTCCTCTCTGGTGTACTGCGTGACCGTTTCTACTTAGAGATCTGAGTGGAGGAAGACGCCATCGTCATGGATTAAAGACAGGACTCGGTGTGTGATCATCTGTTCCTGGTGACAGTGCCTTGCGTCTGTGTGGGGCTAACCCTTCCCAGCAGGCGGTCACATGGTCACTGCATCTCCAGTCCCACAAGGATTCTGGGAGGTAGGCATTCTAGGCTCCATCTGTAGACGAAGAAGCTGAAATGAATTCAGAAGGCTGACTGCTTAGTCACACTAAGCAAATCAAAATGGGTTTAGATGGGTAGGAGAGAGGCCTTGAACCCAAGTCCAGACACCACACTCAAAACAGCCCTTAGGACCTCCAGAGGCTGTGCATTATGGGCCCTTCATCTTGTCTTCCTTCCTGAAAGCAAACATGAAGAGCCATGACAAGCCTGTGGTAGCATATACCTGTACTCCCAATGCTTGGGAGGCTGAGGCAGGAGGGGCGCAGGTTCCTGGCCAGCTTCAACAAGTTAGCGAGACCATCAGGAACTTAGTGAGACCCTGTTTCAAAATAAAATAGGACTGAGGGTGTAGCTCAGAGGTAGAATGCCTCTGAGTTCAATCCCCAGTCTTAAAGGAGGAAAAAAAAAAAGACCCATGGCAAATTCCTGGGGGTATCTACTTAAACTCAAAAGATATTAAAGATCTTAGTACTTAGGTAGCTGAGTATGCAGGTTTAAGCTCGGCTGCAGCAAGTTAACAAGACCTTGTTTCAAAATGAAAAATAAAATAGGGCTGGATGTATAGCTCAGAGGTAGAATGCCCCTGGGTTCAATCCCCAGTTCCAATATATATATATATATATATATATATATATATATATATATATATATATATATATGTAAGCAAGTCCCTTAGACTGGCTCCTGGCTCTCCATTGAAAAGATTGTTTTTATTCTCAGGGATCTGGCTGGCTGCGCCTATTTGCTAAGTTGGATTGCTGAGGGATTGACATGCATTGGCCACGTTTAGGAGTTTGTGTTGATATCACTGTTGTGAAAAAGCGCATATTGGTCCCACTGTCTATATGACTGTGACTAATTTTTTTTCTGTCTTTCTTTCCATTTCATGCGATTTTTGCTCACAGCCTACTGGGCATAATTGACACATTGGCTCAGGCTGCCAGGACTGCCAAGTTGGAGCTTTGGATCGGTGAAATCAGTTATGACAGATGTGATTATTTACAAGAAAATAGAAGTCACTATAATTAGACCTTCTAAGGAATACATTTGGGTGGAAAATGAGAAAGCACAAGTTTAATCTGGCATGATGTGTTTGATTTCAGCCCTAAGCAGGTCTATTCTGTGAAAGGAGGTGTTTGGGGTGTCTGACACTCTCCGTAGACACTGCCACTTAATCAGCTTTATGCCACAGCTCTTGATAGATGGGGAAGCCAGGTGGTAGAGCGAGCCTTAGATTGGACACCAGACAAGTGGTTTTAGTTGTCACCGCAGCCACTTGTTCTTAGGATCAATTTAGTTTTTGTTTCCATCAGAAAATGGAATTAAGAAAAAGAAGGCCTCCTTCATCTTAGGTCTGGGAAAATTAAAAGTTATGAAGTCAGACCAGTGTGTGAGCCTTGTACGTAAAGCATGAGCACCAGGTGTTGCTGCCCTTTTTAAGCATGACATCTAACCTTCTGGAGCTCCCAGTTTTTCTTCCATTTGAAGATAGAGATGCACCCGCCTCGTACAGTAGACGTGAGGCTTAGAGGAAGGCGGCAAGTACACGGGCCTCAGAACCCTTTAGTACTGCTTCATAGCTCAGTCTTCCCACTATTATATTTATAAATATCTATAATAAGTACTACTTATCATGTGTCCCATCGTGAGCCAGACACTGACAGGCAAGGCTGATTTCTCCATTAGGTCCAAATGCAAGTCCCTGTGGTCCCTGAAACTTTAAAGGGCCCAGAAAATATTTAGCTTTTTTTTTTTTTAATCAGAAAGAAAAAAAAAATGGATGTAACAACAAATAAATACCGCTAAAGATATTCATGAATCTGGCCCGGATCTTCTTCAGCTTTGTATCAGTGCAGTCATAAAACCTAATTTGTATTTACTTAGTATTACTCTAATTGAATTAAACTTAAAGCTTAGTTCAATTAAATTTATTTATTTATTTATTTATTTATTTATTTATTTATTTATTTATGCTCCGGGAGCCACAAAGCCAAACACGCCTAAGGCTCACAGAAGTCAACGCCAAGGCGCGCAGGCTGTGGGAGCTCTGTAAATATTAGCTCAGTCATCCTCAGGACGGTTTTTAAAATTCTCATTTTACAAACGAGAAAACCAAAGCCTGGGGAGGCTGAGAAAGTTAACGAAAGCCACATGGCTACGAAGAGACTGTGTGAGTCAGATTGGACTAACAGCTGTGACAACCCCAAAGTATAAATGGCTTCACACATAGGAGATTCTTGTTTACAGGGAGAAGTCAGGGCGGAGGTTTAACCCGCGGTCTTCCACGCAATGATCCAGGGACCCAGGCTCCTTCCCTCTCTGGTCCTGGGTGTGCTTTCTGTTCTCTTGGTGGGTGGAGAGAGCAAGGGAACCTGGGTGGGAGATTTTATGGGCCAGGACTGCCGTGGGCCCAGGGCACTTCTGCTGACATTCCATAGACCAGGATGCGGTCACGTGACTTCACGTGATGGCAAGGAAGGCTGGGAAATGTAGTCTTAGCGCAAGCCTGGGTGGAGATCCCGGGTGGAGCCTGGGGAGCACTCGCAGTCCCTGCCAGGGTGACAGGGCTGGATGCTAGCCCAGGTTTTCTGTACACAAAGTGCAGGCTCTTTCCACTCTACTTAGCTCATTCTTATCAATCTTCACTTTCTCTGCCAAACTTGCCCACTCACCTGCCGTCACCAGCACCCTGGCCTTTGCCTGTGTGGTACCAGGTACCTGTGGAACAGCAAGGGGAGAAATGCATTTGGGAGCTCCTCAGGATAGCTCAAGAAGCTGCAGCCAGGGGTCATGTCATCGGGGTCTCCAGCTGCCGGCCCAAGGTGCTGCTGGACCAGTGCGGAAGCGTCTGGGCTGAAGAGAGCCAGGGGCGGGCTTGAACTGCAGTCTTGGCTGGACCTTGAGTCGGGGGTAGAACATCAGCCGTCCAAGGGCCTTACCAGATGATCCCACAGCATAAAAATGTCCACACTCTTAGCAGCACAGAAAAGCCACAATCCTAGCCCAGCCTAGAACTGTGTGTCCTGTGGCTATTCATAATCCTCAAAGCTGCTGGAGCCAGCTGGAGGCTAGATGCCTCCTGGGCCCCTTCCTGTAGCCACTGGGCAGACCTAGTGTCCCTGGACATGGCCTGGTGGTACTGTTGTTGTCGGGCACCAGCTCCTCTAGGATCAGGCCGTAGCTCTCTGTTAAGAGGCCCAGGAGTGGGGTTGGGATGTCTCCCTCCTCCAGGAAGCCTTCCCAAGTTGCTCCACCCTCAGTGGCTCCACCTCTTTGGAGCTCAGAGCCCTTGTTGCCATTCCATCTAAAGGTCCTGCATCACCCGGAACATGTCTCATCGCCCTGTTTTTATTTGTTGTTGGCCTTGGAGGCGAGGAATTAGGATCACATTCAGAGCCTAGTGAGTCAGAGACTCTCCCGGGCACTGTGTAGACATCACCCACTAACCAGCATCAAGGCAGTTCTCACAGTGCCTGTAGATTCACACCCAGGACTGAGCTTATTGAAAGGAAAGACTTGATACCCAGTCACCAGCCTTATATCTTTTATTGGGAAATGGGAAAAGTATGGTAAGAAAATGCAGCGGTTTTGCCTACAGTCATCTGGAAGGGCCGCAGTCGTACCCTAGATCCCTGTCAGGCGCAAAACAGTCATTGCATTGGATACCTGTGTCTGTATCAGAAACAGCCCAGCTTCCACAGACCTGGTCACATCCCCTTGCTGCCGACAGCCGCAGGGCACGCTCGCCATTTCTCTCCGCCTGTTTCCTTTATCTGTGAGATCCCAACGACTGTGGCTAGCCGCGGGTGGCTGAATGGCAGCGCATGGAGACGGCACTTGGCAGGCAACTCCTCACGGGCTCTGCGAGTCTCTCTTGCGCAGGCGCAAAGCCTTGCTTTAAAAAAAAAAAAAAAAAAAAAAAAAAAAAAAAAACGTGTCTTGCGAAGAGATTTGGCATCCAGGACCCGCCCTGTAAGGAATTTGTTTTTGTTTTAATGCTGAGAACGTTTGCATGAAAACAGGATCTTCGTTGCTTAGGAATTGATCAGCTCCTGCTGCAGCTGCTGCCCCCCACCCCCCAGTGCCAAGAGGAACCCAAGGGGGTGCAGGACCCCGGCTGCTCCTGCGGGGTCTCAGAGGCTGCTGGCCCGGAAAGTCAGCCACGAGGAGGTGCACATAGTCAGCCAGGCATGGTGGCGCACTCTTGTAATCCCAGTACTTGGGGGGCTGAGACAGGAGTATCTCAGGTTCCAAGCCAGCCTCAACAACTTAACAGGGCTGTCAGCAACTTGGTGACACCCTGTTTTCAAAATTAAAAATTTAAAAAGGGCTGGGGGTGTAGCTCAGAGATAGAATGCTCTGGGGTTAAATCCCCAGCACCACAAAAGGAAAGATGGGGGGGGGAGGTGCACATGGTCAAAGGACCACAACCAGAGGGAAGTATTTTATGAGTCTAGCTGATTCTAGATACTTGGGAGAAGAGAAGAAAGAGGCAGGACCATTTAAGACAGGTCTCCACCCGCGGAGTGTAAAAGGGCCTTCTGGAGACAGGAGACCAGCGTGTGAGAAGATGCAGGGACTAAGTGCAAATAATAAAGGCTGCATCTGTGAACGGCAGGAGCCAGCACCTGTGGCAGAGGTTGGTGGCGAGGAGCTGGGTGCACTTGCTCCTTGCCCTCTGGTGACCTTGGCCGGCAGTGCTGCCTGACCTCCCTGACCTGCATTTTCTCTCCTGCAAATGAACACCCATTTTGCAGGGGCGTTATCAGGGTCACGTAAGATGCCGTATGCTAAGTGATTGCCCCGGAGTAAGGGCCGTATCTATCCAGACAGTTATCCTTATTCATAATGCTAGATGTGTGCCATTCTAAAGAATAGATACCCAGCTGGCCACAGGGGGTGGGGGTGGGGTTCAGAGACAGGACTTGAACCTGATTTGAAGAGACTGTAAACAGCGTCATCGCATGAGCAGCTGGTCCTCCGGTGCCACTGCAGACCACTGCTGAAGGACGCGTTTTGAGACACTGGCCAGGAAACCAAAGGAAAATCATCCACCTGAAACCGGAGGAGGGTTTCCACATGTCCTCCAGTGGGGACTCTGGCCCATGTGTGGCCCCTCGGAGATTAGCCAAGGAGGACAGAGAGAGAAGAGCCTGGAGTGGGCACTCCACAAGGTGGGCCTCCTCTGCCTCGGGCTCGTCTTCTACTACGATGACGCAGTGAGGTGCGTTTCCTTCTAACCCTAAGGGAGGCCGGCCACCTTTCTCTGCTGGTCATTAATGCACGCTCATCACAGCTGGGAGCCTGCAGAAAGTGTCTGCTTGGCAGAAGCCCTGCCCTGGTCTTGGCTGGCCCGCCAATCTCGCTAGCCTTCCCCTCCCATCCGCCTAGCGAAGGCCCTCCATAAATCCAGCTTTCAGAGCCCGCGGGGGCTGGCGAGGCTGCCCCAGCCTTCAGTCACATCCCGATGGAAACAACTGAAAACCATTTGGCAAGAAGAAAGAGTGAGCTAATGTTTTAGAACAAGAACACGTCTTTCCTCACTATTCTCATTCGAACCCTGGGAGGGAAGCCAGCTGCTGTCCGAGCCCTGTCTGTACCCCAGGGTTCCCTCCTTGTTCCTGTGTCAGAGAAGCCGGCAGAGGGAGTCCAGGCTGGGGCTGGCTCTGGAGGAGCAGGGCGAGGGCACGGCGCATGGCCCTGTGAAGAAGCCCATATATAGAGCCAGGGGAATGTGGGCCTCTGGCAGCCAGCCTGGGATAAATGGCCGTGTTCTGAGGGCGAACGCCGCCGAATTATAAATAGCACCTGCCTCACTCCCCTTCCAACTTGCTGTGTCTGTCACTGGAGGGTTGACAGTTAAATTCAAGGGGACCGAGCAGGACAGGGGAGCAGGGTGTGCGGGCAGGGAGATGCTGCCCTCCCCCCAGCCTGCCCAGGTGGTTCGGATTGATAAGGAGAATAGTCACCAGGTGGTGGGGCTGAGCGGGGCCTAGCTAGGGCATCACTACCGATCGCTCCAGAGCCTGTGCATTTTATAAGCTGCAGAAGGGCCATAGGAACAGCAGAGGAAGCCCAACTCCAGAGATGGCTGCAGAGAGGCTCCGGAGCTTGTAAAAATTTAATAATAATAATAATAATAATAATAATAATAATAATAATAATTCAGCTGCCTCAAGCATGAAAGGTTTCCCTCTGCTTCTGGAAGGTCAGTCACTCTGGCTTCCACATCAAAACCCACAGCCAGGTGTTCACAAACGCCCACCCCTTGGACCTTCTGCCATGGTGTTTTTTATTTTTTTATTTTTATTTTTTTGGTGGTACTGGGGGTGGAACCCAGAGGCTTTCTACCTCCAGGCTATACTCCCAGACCTATTTTTTAATATTTTATTTGGAAACCGGGTCTCAGTAAGTTGCTGAGAGCCTCACTAAGTAGCTGAGGCTGGCCTCGAACCCGTGTGATCCTCCTGTCTCAGCCTCCCAAGCGCTGGGATTACAAGCGTGCACCACCACACCCAGCTTCTGCGTGTGTTTTTGTGTCTCCTTGACACAGGGGAAACAGGGGCACTTTCTCCTTCTTCAAAACCCTCCGCACACAGGAGATGATGCACTCAGAAGGTTTTGGAAAATAAAGTAATAAAGGACCGCACGCCACTCTGGCTGTCGAAAGCCATGCCGCCATTCACATCTGGGTAACAGGAGGGAGGGCAATGCTCAGGCGAATCCCGAGTTCTGGAGAAGAACATCGGGCTCCGCTGGGAATGGAGTCCTTGCTTGTGTCCTTGGTCCCTCTGGGACTCCTGGGACCAGCTGCCAGGTTTCCTGATTCGCTGCGCAGCCTTTCCTGGCGAGGAGTTAGAGTCCTGCCGGCCCTGGGATGGTGCCCGGTAGTTGCTGAGTCCTTTTGTCTCAGCACTGGGGCATTTGCTTCCATAGCAATGATTTGTAACTGGGTTAATGAACTGGCTCCTCCTTCCTGTCTTCGTAACTCACATTTCTTATGTCCCTTGGAGCAAATTAGACATTAAAAGAGAGAGAGAGAGAGAGAGAGAGAGAGAGAGCAGGCAAACTTTCATATCATTTGGACACCTCTCAAAAGAAGACCCCTAGGCTGGGGGTGTAGCTCTGTGGCAGAGCACTTGCCTGGCATGCTTGACAGGCTGTGGGTTCAATCCCCTGCACCATACAAAATAAAAAGAAGGAAAAGAAGATCCTAGGAGCCTGCAGAATGCAGGCACCGAGCAGTAAAGAGGGGTGAGCAGGCAGACACCGAAACTTGACACATAGTACTCGATTTGAAGTAATGGTAGGTTTTGGTCTTAAGACCAATGGTTTGACAACTGTGCTTCAAGGAGCTCTCAGAGGCCTAGCAGAGAGGGGCCTGCTGACCTTTGCTCCTATGCCCTACAAAACAGCTGCTTTCTTACCTATTTTAGGCATTAGATTGCATTTACATTTTTTTAATTTATTCTTATTCTTATTACATTGGTATCAGAGATAGAAGCCAGTAGCATCCTACCTCTAAACTGCACCCCTAGCCTTTTTTTTTTATTTTTTTATTTTGAAACAGGGACTTCCTAAGTTGCTGAGGGCTTGCTAAATTATTGAGGCTGGCCTCAAACCTGTGGTCCTTCCATCTCAGCTTCCCAAGCATGCCACGGTTCTTGGCTTAGATTGCATTTTCTAAAAACGGGATTTCATGTCTTTAAAAAGCTTGGAAACCAATATTGCAGCTTACCCTATCATGTCAGTGCTAAGTAAATGAAAGTCTAGAGTGGGAAAGGGGTTCTCCCCAGGTCAAGACCTCTATGTGGACTGCCGCCACGCCTGCGGCTCATGTGGGAAGGGGAATTCAGGGCAGGGGGAGAAGTAGTAGGGACCCCAGAGAGCGTCGTATGCACCCCCATCCTCCTCTGGAAACTGAGGAGTGTCACGTGATTTGTTCACAGACCAGTCAGAAACAGATTTGAGGCTTGAAGCCATCTCAGATGTTTATGTAAAGAGGCCCTTAAAACCCCAAAATGGCAGGATTTGCCCCAGTTGAGGCAGCTTTGCAGAGGAAGTGGTCATGAGCTGAGCTGAGATGACCGGTCTTGAAAAAGTGTCAAAGGACAAGGGAGAGGAACACAGTGCTCACCTCTCACAGAGGCCTTGGGAAGACGCAGCAGATCCGGGGACTGACCGTTCCACCCATGTCTGCCCTGGCTCCTGGTGAGGAGGGAGGGCTGTGAGCAGCATCACCCCCTGCCGGTAAGGGCTGGTCTGGCTCTCAGGGAGGTCCTAGGCAGACACGGAGCCTGAGCCTGGCGTGTTTGAGCAGTCTGCTCCCGCAGAGGCGTTGCTGCTGGAGCCGGGCAGGCGGTGCTCAGGAGGGCAGGCTGGAAGGCTGGCTGCGGCGGGACCTGAATACATAATGTGTTTCATCCAATTTGAGCTGAGAGAAAGTCCAGGCAGCCTCCTCCAGACAGGAGAGGACATTGTAGGGACAGGTGGTTCATTTTCTGTAAAATTCCCCACGGGTTCCTTGGGGAACATATTAGTAACCCTCTCGGGGCACTCTTGCTGTGAATACTGGCTACACGCAGTTGGAGTCCCAGGTCTTGCTCCTGGTCTTTGGAGGTAGGATGAATTAGTTATTCAGGAACAAAGAAGAACATGGGTGAAGATCCTCAGAAATGGGGGCCTTCATCATCATCTCGCGGACACGCCTTAAAAATAAACACATTCATTATTACATAACGTCCCAAGAGAAGGCTCTCTGTTCTTATACTCTACTCTCTCAGACACATGAAAACTAGCACCTACTCATGCCTAGAGACCATGCTGTCTAACCTAGGGTGCAGCGTATTCTCCAACTTCAGGACTGCAGAGCACCTGGGAGAATCCAGGACAGGCAGGGAGAATGTGCACAGCGCTCTAAGGGTCCTGAAGTTGAGCAGAGACCCATCACCACCACCACTGTGTCTTGCTGTGCATCTGGAGAGTGGTCTCCTGCATGAAAGATCTTACTTTGCATTTGTGAGGATGAGCGTCTCTGTCCTGAAATGAGAACCCAGGTCTTGTTGGAGGGGTGAAGATGGACGCCAGCTTCCCACTTCAACTCTCTCCTCACCAGCAGTTTTCAGAAGGTGATCCGAGGGGCAGGGCCTGCAAGGATCCATGCACTGAGGGGGCATTGTTGTCACTGCTACCAGGAAAAGCTGCACGCTGATACATCCTGCATGTTCGTCTCTACCCAGACACCAACACCTTCGAGAGGTCTTCCCAAACTTCTGTCCCCTCAGCCTGCTCTTGAACTTCCGAGTGCCTTTGCATCTGACACTGCGTTTAGCTATTTACTTTTGTATTACCCATCTCTCGCCACGCTGCAGGGGCCTTGTCTTCTTTGTTCAATCCTGTCTCCCTGGTGCCTAGAATACCCGTCTGGTTTCATAACACAATGTGTCAAATAAGCACATGAATCAATTCATAGGAACCAACCCTCAGGATTCCACCGTATGTAATTTTGTTTCACTTTGTTTAGCTCAGTATTTTTTTCTCAACTTCTTTCCCCTTTTCTTTCCGCCTGACGCATCTCCTCACCTGGCCGTTGGTGGAATCCCATGCTGAAGACAGGCTCGACCACCCTATGGAAACCTGCTCTTTCTCTTTTCCTTTCTAGAACTATTTTCCAAAAAAAAAAAAAATCATCTTGTCTAATGACCAGTTATCCTAGTCCATTGCTACAACTGAATACCATAGACTGGGTAATTTATGAAGAAGTCTACTTAGCAGACAGTTCTGGAGATAGCAAATCCCAGAGCATGGCATCAGCTCTGATGAGGGTCATCGGCTGTGTCCTAGTCTGGCGGAGAGCATGGCGTGGTGACACAGCAAGCATGCTAGCTCAGTCTCTCTTCCTCTTCTTCTAAGGCCCCTGATACCATCACAGAGGCCCCACCCACATGACCTCATGCTAATGACCTCCCAAAGCCCCAGCTCCAAATTCCATTAGCATATGAATTTAGGGGTTGTTTTCAACACATGAACTTTCCAAGGACACATCCAGACCATAGCACTAGTTCACATGTGTAATGGCTCCTGGAATCTGAGCTTCACAGGGCAGAGCTGGCCTGTTCTGGTCACCATGGACGTCCAGGGCCCATGTGCATTGTGCAGTAGAGATCACTTGCTCCCTTTTCCAACCCTCAACAGCCCAGAGAACCTAGATCCTACCAGATGCACTGTGGAACATACGCCTCTGCTGGTGCTTGCGGGACTGGCTGCTTCCTTCTTCCATCAGAACTGGAGAGGACTGCCTAGCCCAGGGCGCTTGCTTTTCAGAGGCTTGACGAGGGTAGCTGGTACCCATGCAGGGCTGTTTCTCGGCATCCTCCATCCCTGGCTGGCTCTCCTCCTGTATAAGTTTCCTGCGGCTACTATAACAAGAGACCACCAACTTGGTGATGCGAAATAACACAGCTTTGTTATCGGAAAGCCCTATAGTTTGGAAGCCTGTAATGGGTCTCCCTGAGTTTAAATCAGTGTGGGCAGGACTGTTCCTTCGGGAGGCTCTAGGGCTCCATCTGCTTCCTGGTTGTATCCAGCTTCTAGAAGCCGTTCATTTTCCTAGACGAACAGCCCCTTTCCATTTTCAAAGCCAGCAGTGGTCTATCGAGTCTCATTCAAGCCTAATAGCTCCAACATTGACTCTCCCATCTTATTCTTCTGCTTCTAGGGACCTCTGTGACTATGTCCAGCCCAGCAATAAGCCAGGATAATCTCCTTATCTTAAGAGCATTCACTTTAACTGCATCTCCTGAGTCCTTTCTGCCACATAAGGGAACATGGCCACAGGTTCTGGGGACTGGGACTTGGTCCTTTTTAGGGCGAAGATGCTATTCTGTCTCCCGTCGTGCCATTGGCTTCATCCACAGGCAAACACGATCTCCCCGGTGACTGCAGCACTTGCTGCTGGGTACAGCAGGTGCTGGGGTACTTGTCACATAGGTATGTAGCTAGTTCACCATGTGGCTCGGCTAGGCCATAATTTCTTCATGGCCAGGGCTTAGACCTCTTTGGGCCCAGCCGGCAGCACCTTCCTGGCACTTGGTGAGTTGTAAGCCCACTGCTCACCTTGACTGAGATACAAGTGCTCCCTCTCCACTTTGCCTGGTTCCAGTTCTGGTTCGAGGAACTAAAGCTCCCCTCCTCCCACCCCGAATCTTGATATTTGAGCTACACCAGGGATCAGGCCTCGTGGGGTTCAGAGAAGGCCCCAGCCACCTCCATAGTTTTAGTCTGCTGACATATTAAAGCTGGATTACAAGAACTGTGGACAAGGAAAATACTTAAATCAATGAGTTAACTCTTGTATTTTAAAAATGTTATGCAATAGAATGGTGCTACGTGCCAACTCATCACAAGGTTTATCTTTCGAATCTGTTTTCGGGTGTTCTGTAGGTGGGAGAGTCCCAAAGCCAGACCGGCACATCCAGGTGTGCCTCACAGGGACTGTGTTGAACGTTTACAGTTGGACCCTTTCCTGAATGGGAGGCTGGTTGAAGAGGCTCTCTTCTTCACACCCCACCCCCTGGGCTCAGAGAGAAGCCCTGCATGGAACAATGGCTGAAGAAAAACCTGCAGGATGTGGTTTGAGGTCTAGATCAGACCTAGGGCAACCGAGAGCCTCATCTCAACTTTGAACTCACCCACCAAGGAGGGCTGAGCGTCTGTGACCTTGAGTTTCCTTTTCAACAACAATTTATCTCAGTTTGGTCTGCCCTTACAAAACACTACAGACCCGGGAGCTTACACAGCGGACCTTACTTCTCACGGTCCTACAGACCAGCTCAATCCAAGAACAGGTGCCGGCAGGATGGGCACCCTCCCCTTGGTTTGCAGACAGCTGAGATCACAGGTGTCCTCAGGTGGGGGGAGGGAGCTCTAATTCCATCCTGAGGGCCGCATCCTCTCCTCCTGACCTCATCCAAGCCCCTCCCACCCACAAAGCTCCACTTTCACGTACCATCACGTTGGGAGTTGGGGCTTCAATGTCTGAATTTTAGGGTGACACAAACATCCAGCCCATAATAGTCCTCTTACCTGGAGGGTCCGTGGTGGAGTCTGCCACCCATTCTCTGGTAGAATTCATCCTTCCAATGCAGCTATAGCAACAGTGTGGCTTCCAACCAGAGCTAGTACATGACTGAATCCATGACCCCCCACTGACAGGCACCTTGCAGGTTCTTCTGCTCTCTCTGTCATTTGTAGCCTCACCGAATCTTAGGACCTGACTCCTTGGGAGGCTGAGATAGGAGGATCGCAGGTGCACAGCCAGCCTCAGCAACTTAGCAAGGCCCTCCACAGCTGAGACCCTGTTTAAACAAAAAAATTAAAAAACAAAAAATTAAAAAGGCCTAGAATATAGCTCAAAGGTAGAATCTCTCTGAGTTCAATCCTCAGTATCACAAAACAAAACAAAAAAGCCCCAAGAGGGCAAAGTAACTGCTAGGACTTCAGCCTCAGTCTCCCAACTTTGGGGCCCCCCAAGGTCCCAGTCTCCCAATTGCGGACCCCGACAGGCCAAGGGGGGAGAGGGGCCTCTTACTCTGCAATGAGTGGGAAGAAAACAGGAGCCAAAAAAATCATCAACAGTTGAAAACAATTTCCATGTTTACATGTTATGTGCTTTTCTGTCTCTGCATTTTGATTTATAATAAAAATACATTTTAAAAATCACAAATAAACACACCTGAATAAATAGCGTTCCAGGTCCTAAGCCAAGAACCCCGCAGATCTTTCCTGAGCTCTTTCTGGCCTGCGTCTATTCTGACTCCTCCCTCCATCCCCGCTGCTCTGCGCAGCCTCTCTGTACCCTCCAGAACCCACGGCCAGGCTGGGCCATCATCCCTGCACTGGCTCATCCACTCACCAGGTCCTTATGACAGTCATATTGAAGGCATCCTGGACCTCTAGTCCCCTTTGTTGATACACAGTGGAATGGGATAAAGCACACAGGCCCAGGAGCCCCATAGAGGTCTAGGGTCAAGTCTCTGCTTGTCTTCTTAGTCTCAGATCATTTCTTTGCACAGAAAGAGGGCTGGCCTGGGCCAGCCTTGCAAAGCCACATGCAGACAAGAGCCACACCAGTGAATGGAGCCAGGGAGGCTAGCTCGAGGTCAGCAATAGAGAGAGGTGGTGACTTTGGCAAAGGAAAGAGCTATACTCAGTCTAACAGATGATGGCCTCTGAGCCCCAGCAGATCGTTCACACAGGGCGTGGCAATGCTAGCTAGTCCTCACCCCTTTTTTTATTTTTTCAAGAAAAGTTGAAACTCTTGATTTTTTTTTTTTTGTTGTTGTTGTTTTGTTTTGTGTGTGTAATACTGGGGATGGAACCTACGAGCATTCCACCTCTGAGCTGCACCCCCAGCCCTATTTTTTATTCTTTATTTTGAAACAGGGTTTCACTAAGTTGCAGAGGGCCTCACTAAGTATCTGAGGCTGTCCAGGAACCGTGATCTTCCTGTCTCAGCCTTCTGAATGCTGTGATTACAAGCATGCGCCACCACGCCCGGCTTGAGTTGCAACTTTTAATGACATTTTGAAAGCGGTTATAAAATGGGTGCAAAGGCCTGTAGTTTGGGGCAAAGTGGGTGCAATATTTGGTGAAAAAAGCCTGATCCACCTAAAACCCCTGAGAGAGAGAGCCCAGTCTGTAATGTATTTCTCGTCCTTATGCAGGTAAGAGAGATGGAGTCCTGTAAAGAGCAGGTCTGTGCCATTTGTCAAAAGCTACAGGGCACCAGCTCTTTCTGGCCTAAGTGAATTTACTCTTCCAAGCTATAAATTTCTCCCTCACTATCTCTCCCCTGCTCCCCAGGGGGAGTTAACAGAAGAGGCATCTCACTTAACCAGGGGCAGGACTTGGGTTTGGGGGAAGAAAAGAACCCCATTATTCCCGAATCTGTGACTCTAAGGGTGGTCACACCTTCTGTAGCCCAAGGGAGCACAAAGGAACACTTGAGCCTGGTGGCATCGGCCCTGTTTTCTTCCCTGGAGGGAAAATGGGCCATTATTCTCGCAGCTCCCCATTCCCACCAGCCCTGCACTTAACCTCCAGCTGAGAGAGGCCCAGTTTCTAGCAGGTTTCATTGCTGGACACTCAGACAACATATTAGCATATTTTGCATTTAAAAGGGGCTTGGAAAATGAATTCAATGATTGGCATGGTGTTTCAAAAGGTTTTTCCAAACTACTAGTAATTGTGTGGTTTTAAAATTCACCATTTCTGCCCGAAATGGCCGCAAGCCTGGCAGCCGGCTTAATCGGGAGATCGGGAGACGTTGTACCAAGCGGGGACATTTTAGGGCTCCTGATACCCAACCATTGTCTGCACGGTACCTGGAGACTTGCAAAAGAGAAACTTGGCCTAGTTTTTCAGCAGTGCTTGCAGTCCAGTTCCCTTTCTTACACAGCTGAGATTAATAGCAATTCAAAACCTTTTCTTAAGGGACCGGCCTGGGCCAGCCTTCTGATGGTCTGCTGGGGCGCCAGGCGGTGTAGACACGATCGGAATCCTGACACTGCTCTAGCAGAGGCGGAGCGTGGAGACGGGGGCCATGTGCATGTATTCATAGCACACTGCACTGCCGTAGCCCAAAGGGCTGTGTAGTATGTTAGAATCTTTTGAAAGGTGGAAGCTTCCAGAAGCTGCTTGGAGAACTAAGCCTCGGATCCAATCTCCTCACTTCTCAAGCGAGGGAGACAGAACCCAGAAAGATGATTCCACGCCCAGGGTCATACACAGTTTTACTTTTCCATGAGAGTAGAGTTCAGATTCCCCTGACACCTAATATAGATTTAATTCTGTAAGTCCTTAGGAAAGAAAAAGGCTTTGAGACTGGATAGAGGTTGAAAGGCTGAGATGGAGGAGCACGGGCAAGGACAGCAATGGGAAACCCGAGGCCCGGTGGAGCCCTGGGCTTGTTATTTGCTCATGTAACTAATGATGTTAACACTAATGACAATAATTGCTAGCATTCATGTGCTTTCTCGGTACCAACCACTGCGCCAGGTGCGATACATGTACCATTTCTCTTAATTCTCACAACCCTGTGAAGCAGATTTACAGGTCGAGCATCCCTAATCCGAAACTCCAAATTCCAAAACTTTTTGAGCGCTAGCACGAGATCCCACCGTGGAAAATTCCACATCATGAGCCTTCATCTCATGCACAAAATGATCTAACTAGTCTATAAGTTACTTTTGGTATGTGTATGCTGGGCACATATGAAATATAAAGGGAGAACATGTTTGGACATGGACCCCAGCCCCAAGATATCTCATTATGTATATACACAGAATTAAAAAGAAAAATCCCAAACCTGAAATGTTTCTTGTGCCAAGCATTTCAGATCAAGGATACCCCTCCTGTACTAATAGATCCTTGTTTTCCAGATGAGAATATTGAAACTAACAAGATTAAATAATTGGCTCAAGGTTCTGTCTGACTTCAAAATCAGAATCTTTTTTTTAATTTAATTATTATTTTTGAGGATAACATTCTTTTCTAGTTCTGGAATTCTTTTTTTTTTTCTTCAAGTTTTTTTTTTTTTTGGTGCACTGTATTCATACATCATAATGGGATAAAAACTTGTGTAGACATACATGCACACATCGCCTAGTTAGCCCCTACCCAATTCCCACCTCATTCCCTCCCCATCCCTCCTTCCCATGCTTGGCTTAGTGGTTGACATCTAATATTATAGGAATTTATCCAAAATTAACAATGATAATCTCACATAACAGATTCATCTGTCTGATATCAAACTTTTGATCACGTAGAGATAACATTTCAGTATTTCTTTTTGCTTTCTTTCTTACCAGAGGATTTTTTTTTTTAAGGTAAAACATTTTTTTTCCAGAAAAAAATCTATCCTAACATGGAATATGAACTCTAAATACCCAAAATAATCTCGAAAAAGAACAAAGCTAGAAGATGTACATTTTCTGATTTCAAACCTTATAGAGCTACAATAATTGAAACAGTGCAGTACTGCTATAAAGGCAGATATATAAACCAGTGGAGTAAAATAAAAAGCCTAGAAATAATTTCTTCCATATATGGTCAAGTTATTTTTTACAAAATAACATTTTGTTTCCAAGAACATTTGGTGAAGGAAATAATAATCTTTTCACTAAATATTGTTGAAAAATAATAATTACATGAAAAAGAATAAAATTGGACCCTTACCCAACGCCATATAGAAATATTAAATCAAAATAGATAAAAGACCTAAATGTAAATCTTAAGCCTATAAACTTTTAGAAGAAAACCTGGGTCATAAAACTTCACAGCACTGAAATTGGCAGTGATTTCTTGGACATGATTTCAAAGGCACAGGCAACAAAAGAATAAACAAACTTCCTAAAAAATAAAAAATATTGTACATCCAAAGACAATGTAAGCACAGTTAAAAGTTACTGATAGAATGGGATAAAATATTTCCAAATGCCATATCTGAAGGTATATTAATATTCCAAATAGAGATCGTAAAAATTAGCAACAATAAAAGCAAACAATACAATTTAGAAATACGATTTAGAAATAGGTAAAAGACTGAGATAACTAATGAATCTCCAAAGATTTTAACCTATAAACACATGAATATATTCTTCTTTGCTTAGTTGTCTGCTGGATTGAAAATCTTGTTTCTCTGGTTCTGGTGTGTATTACCTATTTCTTCTTTGTAGTTAATCTCTTTGAGTATTTTCTCTAGTGCTGGTTTTGAAGACATAAATTCCTTCAGTTTCTGTTTGTCATGGAAGCTTCTTATTTCCCCATCTAATTTGATAGATAGTTTTTCTGGGTAGGAAATTTTTGGCTGGAAGTTGTTTTCTTTCAGAGTTTGGAATATGTTACTCCAAGCCCTTCTGGCTCTCATGACTTGGTTTGGGAAGTCTGGAGTGATTCTAATTGGTTCGCCTTTGAATGTCACTTGGCCTTTTGTTTTTGTTGCCTTTAAGATTCTCTGCTTGGCTTCCACATTGGTCATTTTGACAGTTATGTGGCGTGGGGAACCTCTTCTCTGATCCTGTCTAAAGGGAGTTCTATACGTTTCCTGGACCTGTTTATCGATCTCTTGCTCTATGTTTGGGAAATTTTCTGCTCTTATTTCTTTGAAGATATTATTGATCCCTTTGGTTTCACCTTCTTTTCCCTCCTCTATTCCAATTATTCTTAGGTTAGCTCTCTTAAAATGGGCCCATATTTCTTCAATGTCAGATTACTGCTGTCTGATTTTTTTTCTAAGTTATAAATTATGCGTTCATTTTTGGAGTGATCATCTTCTAGGAGCGAGATTCTATTCTCCATGTGGTCTAATCGATTGTTTATACTTTGAATTGAGGCCTTTACCTCAATGATTGCTTCCTTTATTTCCTTTAGACTCTCTCTAAATTCTTTTCAAAAGTCCTGTATTATTTCTACAGTTATATTCCTGATTTGATCTTCTGGAGATCTCTGAATTTCTGTGTTATCAGGTTCTGATAATATGGGGTTGTGGGCATTCATTGCTCTATTGTTGTTCCTCTTTCCCATGATTTCAGAATTTTGTGCCTTCCGTGGGTCACTACGACTTCACTTAGGGTGCTCTGTATCTCGAGTCTGTTGTAATCTCAGCTGCCACTACTCCTTTACTGGGTTATATCGCAAAGTCAGACCCAGGGAGTTAATCGAGGCTGCGAGAGACCGTGGGGGTGCCAGGCTGGGCGTTTTCCCACAGGGAGCTGCAACTAGGGTGTGGTATCTCTGCCACCGCTACCCCTTCACTGGGTTGGACTGCAAAATATCCGATCCAAGGAGATTATCAAAGCTGTGCAAGTCCCTGGGAGTGCAGTACAGGGATTTCTCCTTTAGGGGCCACAATTACACTCATGGTTATTGTGCGCGCAGATCTGGAGCTATAGCAGGGCTGTCGCTGCTGGCAATATGGCGCTGCTGCCACGCCCTCGGCTGTGAGGCTGGTGTATTTCTTTTCTGGTTTTGAGCTCTGTTCTGAGTCCCTGGAAGGCATGATGAGCTTCACCACTGGGAGTTTTAGACCTTCTTTGCGCTGATAGAACTGCTGAATTACACCCGAATGATCTGCAGCTGCTCACTTCAGCTCCTTGTTTACCTTTCCTCTCTGGAGCCTGGTGCTATGAGGGAAGATGGCGCCGGCCCGGCTCCGCCGCCGCATTGCGGGCTTGATTTCTGGTCTCTGGTTGTTCTTCTAGTCTTTTTTTCCTGTCTCTTGTGTTTACATTTTTTTATTTATCTGCTGGTGGTGTTTTCTGGCTATGAAAAGCGCTGATTTTGTGGCAAGAGAGATCGAGCTTTAGCGGGACTCATAAACGCTGCTTTTCTTTGTTGCCATCTTCCCAGAAGTCCAAAATCAGAATCTTGAGGGAGGAGAAATAAGGAGAGGATCCACAGGTAGATGATTAAGAAGTGAAAATATCTGCCTGGTGTGGTGGTGCTCCTCTGCAATTCCAGAACTTAGGAGACTGAGACAGGGGGATCACAGGTTCGAGGCCAGCCTCAGCGACTTAGCAAGACCCTGTTTCAAAATTAAAAAGAAAAACATTGTAAAGGATTGTGGGTGAAGCTCAGAGGTAGAACACGCATTGGTTCTGTCTCCAGTATCCCCCCCAACACACACACACACACACACACACACACACACACACACACACGGAGTACCCAGCCAGCAGCCTTCTGGAAAGTGAGATGTTGAGGTAGAGAAGACAGGAATATGGGAGAATGCCGGGCAGCTAGACAGTCCCAGCCAGGAGAGCAGAGGGGGTGCAGCCGCAGGGAGCAAGGGCCCCTCTGGAAAGTGGGCACCTCCGATAGCCATGGGGGACAGCGTCAACCAACAGGCAGAAGGAAGAAGGCCCTGGGCCTTGGAGAGGAATGAAACAATAATTAATGTCTAGGAGAAAATACATATAGAGTGTGTGTGTGTGTGTGTGTGTGTGTGTGTGTGTGTGTGTGTAGAGAAAGAGAAATGTAGGGGTGGAGGAGACACACATACACATCCCAGGAGCGACTGTGGGCAGAGGGCATCTTCTCATGGGCTGAGCCAGGTAGAAAAAGAGTAAATGGCTTAATCAAAATAGAACCTCAAATATGGCCTATAATCCCAATACCTGAGAGACTGAGACAGGAGGATCGCAGGCTCAAGACCAGCCTCAGCAACTTAGCAAGATTCTCAGCAACTTGGAGAAACTCTGTTTAAAAAAATAATAAGCCGGGCATGGTGGAGCATGCTTGTGTAATTCCAGCATTTAGAAAGCTGAGACAGGAAGATCTGGGTTCGCTGACAGCCTCAGCTACTCAGTGAGGCCCTTTGCAACTTAGTGAGACCTTGTTTCAAAATAAAGAATAAAAGCTAGGGCTCGGTTGGGTGTGGTGGCGCACGCTTGTAATCCTTGCAATTGGGAGGCTGAGACAGGAGGATCGCGCAGGTTCAAAGCCAGCCTCAGCTACTTAGTGAGGCTCTCAGCAACCTAGTAAGATCCTGTTTCCAAATAAAATATAAAATGGGTCTGGGAGTATAGCCCAGAGGTAGAAAGCCTCTGAGTTCCACCCCCAGTACCACCAAAAACAAACAAACAAAAACAAAATAAAACAAAACAAAAAGCTAGGGCTGGAGGTATAACTCAAAGGTAGAAGGTCCCTGGGTTCCATCCCCAGTACCACATACACACAAAAATAATAATAATAAAATAAGAGCCGGGTGTGGTGGCGCACGCTTGTAATCCTAGCATTTGGTAGGCTGAGACTGGAGGATCGCGATTCGCAGACAGTCTCAGCTACTTAGTGAGGCCCTCTGCAACTCAGTGAGACCCGGTTTCAAAATAAAGAATAAAAAATAGGGCAGTGGGTGTAGCTAGGAGGTCGAATGCCCCTGGGTTCCATCCTCAGACCTGCAGTAATAATAATAATAATAATAATAATAATAATAATAATAATAAAAAAATAGGGATAGGGTGTAGCACTGGGGGCATAGCTCAAAGGTAGACTGCCCCTGGGTTTAATCCCCAGTTGAGAGAAAGAGGGATAGAGGGAGACAGAGACAAAGGGAGATAGAGGGAGGGAGGGAGGGAGAGAGAGAGAGAGAAAGAGAGAGAGAGAGAGAGAGAGAGAGAGAGAGAGAGAGAGGACTCTGAACCCATGACCCGGGAATGGTTCTGCCAGTCTCAGGAGGTGTGTTCCTTCCAAACACTCCAGGGGACCCGAGGGCTCCGAGGGCTCTCCATGCATGCGTGTGTGGGGTGGCAGGCCGTGGGAGGTCCTTGAGGCAGTCCAGTAGACATGGGGCCACCACCCCACACAGTAAATGCCAGGGATGCTCTGAGGGTGAGTGGCTTGCTGCTCCCAGCACGTACCCCTCCCTCCCTGGCACTGAGGAGGCACAGGGGAAGCCTCTTTAGGTGGTTCTCCTTAGGAATATAAACAAGGTATAGTGCATGAGGCCCCTGCTAGGGTCTCGTGGGCTGGCTTTTTATTTTATTCAGAGTACCCAGGAGATGACAGATAAAATTTGTTTACCCACTACAAGTGGAGGACGTTGTTCTCTTTTTAAATAGGCATTAAAACACTGCATTTCAGCGAGGAAAAAATAGGAAGCATTTGCTTAAGTCTGAGCCAGAGATTGAATAGAACTTTATACAAGTGTTTTAATAAGTAAGGACGGTGCTAAAATGAAACGTTAGGTAAAGTGAGGAATATATAAGGCATATGTGTAGGTAGGATAACATTTTTTCAAGGTATCCAGATGTACCCAAAGTCAGAAAGGTTAAGATCTTGTCCAAAGTCTCACAGGAGATAAATGACTGAGCCGGGACTCAAGGCAGGCCGAGCAGTCCTCTTATAACAAGTGCACTAGGCTACCAACGGCATCTAGGATACATTTCAACTCCAGATCTGCAAATCCAAAATAATTGGTTTGAATCTGCAAAATTTAAACAAGCCTCCTGCCTTTCACTGTCATTAAAGAGATTCAAGAAGTTTTAACAGTGGTTAAAGTTGGATGATGAACTATGATAGTTTTTTCCCTTCACTTTTCAAACTTTAATGTGCTGAAATGCCCTTTATAAGTTAGGGGGAAATGCAAATAAGAACAACATGGGAATTCTCCTACTTCTTGTAGGAGCTGAGGAAGAAAGGACCTCCATTCGAACACGCCAGGTAAGGATCCAGCATAAAAGACCTGGTCTTACATTCAAGTGCTAGGGAACTTACCAGATGGTGACCAAATGTATACAAGCAAATTCATGGGACAACAGTCACAAAGCAATATCTCTGTCTCAAGCACTCTGATTTTTGAGAGTGCCCAAAGGATACAAAATAAATGACTCCGGTGGAATTCATCTTGATGGGCTCTCAGTGGCATTTGAAGAAATGACAGCCCTAGACTGTGGAGGGAACCACAGGGACAGACTGTAAAGGGAAACCTCATGGGTGATGAAGTTCGTTTGTTTTTTAATTAGACTGTGCCCCATCGAGGGACTTCAGTGGGTCCAGTGTTGAGTGTGATATATGGACTCGTGAAAGCCCGTTTGAGCATGGGATGCCAGGCCCCTCTCCGATCTTTAGCCCCATCCTGGAAGTCACTTTGGACATGAAGAATTGTTTTAAGGAGCTGGCCAGGAACCCAACACTTTCAACGATCCCTCCTGTCCAAAACAAGGAAAGCTTAATTTGGTATGGTCACCTCCTGGTCACTCCATTGGCATTTGGTGGTCAAGTGGGGTCACAGTAGAATGCAACCAAATTAATTTTGCAAATTCCTAGTGGGTTTTACAAGTGAGGAATAGAGAATGGAAACGTGGATTTTTAAAAATGCATTTCAGAAATGCTGGCACATTAGAGCTTCCTTTTGGTCCCTTGGGGTGGCCACCAAGTAAACAGCTCAATTTCCCTCCCTGCTGGAGGTACAGAACTCAGCATCTAACTTGCCAACAGTTAAATGTCTCCTGTTCTATCTCCGTTGGTGCTTAATGGCTTTTAGTGGAGTTAGGACTTGGAAGAAAGGAACTGCCTTCTTACTGGGCGAAGTGGAAACTGCAGGCAGACAATTCTGTTTCAAGCAGATCCTTTCCTTCTCAGATTACTGATCCAGAGTCCAGCCAACTCCCTTTCAGCTCCTTCAGGTAAAATGGAAGACACAGACCATCTGACTCTGGCCGGCTGTGGGGGGAGGGAGAGAAGGACCCAGGGAACCAGGAGCTCCCATTGGGGGTTTATGAGCAGGAAGAAGATTTGCATTTCTAATTAGACCAGGCCAGTGGCTAAAAATCTTTTTCTCTTTCCAAGTGCTCGAGTGACAGGGCGGCAGGGGTCTCCCTGGTGGCTCCTCAGCATGGAATCTTAGCAAGCAGGACTCTCCGGGGAGCCTTCCTCTGTGCCCTTTGTCTACATAGGAGAAACCTAGTCAACATTCCACTCGAGATTCTCAGATTGAACGGTATTTCTCCAAAGAGAAGTAACCGGGCGAGCCTATCCTAGCGGTATTTACACAGCAGAAAACTGAGAAAAGAAAAACAATGTCCAATAAGCGGCAATTGCGTAAACTTAGAAGCTTATGGTTAAATAAGTGGGAGAAACCCGTCGGTCCTACAGTAAGTCTACTTAGTAATGTGATAAAGAAAGTGTTAAGTGAACATGCAGGCAGAATACAGACTGAATATAGTTTTTTTTAAGAAGCACAGGCCCCCAGGATGAAAATAAAGACAAATGTTAATGCAGTTAAAATCCTTAGACATCACATCAGAAATGATTCTTTTTCTTCTTTTACTTCTAAATTTATCACAAAGGATTTTGGGTGCAGGGGGATGGTAGGAGTTACGTGGGAAGCAGGGAACCGTCCTGTACCCTCATCGCTGTCTCGCTCCATGCCTTCCTTTCTTTTTGTCTCGTGGTGCGTAGAATGTGAGTATCGCTGTCCGCGAGAGCCTGGGCGCCCAGCCCGGCGGAGCTGCTCTTGCTCTCGCTAACCAGGGAGACGCTGCCTGCACGGTTCTGATCCCCCTCGCCAGCCTGCCGTTCACTCATCCGCGATCCATCTAAACCTTCTCGAGCTTGTTTATATTTTTAGCTGGTCCGGCCTCTCAGGCCCAAACGAGTTCCATGTGTTTTCCAGCCTCCCTGTGAAGTGGCCGAGGCCGGCCCGCCTCCCTGGTGTCCTCAGATGGCCTCCGCTGGACTCCTGGGGTCCTTCTGCTTTTTGCATTTGCAGCACTAAGGGAACAGAACATGCCCAGCAATGACACACTCCCGTTAGCAAGGCGCTGCTTGCAGACCTTACTGACTCTGTAGAATCGCAGGACTCCGTGCTGCAGAGAAATAACTCAGAAACCGCCTAGGCCACGGTCTCTCTAGAAGTCTACATTATGGGAGTCAATATTTTCAGAAACCAGCGGAAAATTGTACAGTACTCAGGATACCGTGGCACCAGCTGCCTAAGATATCTTGGTGTGGGGTTTTGGTTTTGTTTTTGCTCTGGGCTGGAATCGGATAACAATGATTGCCTTGTTTTCTTCAGAAACCCCAGCCCTTGTGTTACATGTCCTTGGTTATTTTTGTTAATGGAGAAGTTTGTTAATGTATGAGAGAGAATCTTTTAAAATTTGGACTGTGGAGAAGGTAGACATTGCTAGGACTCCGCCAATCTGGGCTACACCTGTGTTGGGGAGAGGTCAGGGATGTCTAGCGCTCCCATACGGGTGAGAAGCTGAGCCCCAGAGCCTCTGCCTGACCCCAGCAAGGAGGCTGACACAAGGGACCATTGACTTAGAATCCAGGTTGCCCGTCTCTCAGGGCTGGGTGTTTCCAGGGTAACGTATCTGCCTGTTTAGACCCAATTCCTGAGATATGCTCCCTGTACTGGGAATAACTTAGACTTGGAATCTGTCCATGTTCCTATTATTGATCTTTCCTTCCCAGCTGAGTCTAGTTTATAAAAGATTCTGGTTACCCTTCTCCCTCCTTTCATCTCCCTATCTGGAAACACAGAATTCTTCCAGAGTGCAGTGGGGAAGAAGGTAGGCTCTGGAGCCTGCAAGTCTGGGCTCAAAACCCTGGCTCACCTGCTTACTAGCAGGTGGTTCCAGAATGAACTTCTTGGAGCATTGGTTTGACCATTCGTAAAATGGAAATAATGATAGTATGTGCCTTAAAGGGCTACTGCGAGGACCAACACACTTCACAAATGAAAAGCATCCGTCCCACGCCTGGTACCCAGAACATAGCAAATGAGTAGGAGTAGACATAATTGCCGTTGTCATTGTTACCGTTGGTTTTCATGAAAAGATCATGGTCAGGACATAGTATCAGCTTTGAATGCATTTGCTCTGCTGGGCTAGTGGCAGTTACCTCTGGGGAGAATGACCAAATAGCTCCACATTCGTGCAGTGCCCATTTCAAATAAGGAAAAGTAAGAACCAGAGAACCAAAGTGACTTGTTCAAAGTCACATGGTTTGTCAGGGCCGAGTTAGTTGGCTCTCCAGCACTATAATGAGGTACCAGAAAAAGTTACAAAGAAAAAAGGATTATGTTTACTCACAGTTTCGGAGCTTCCAGCCCCACATTTATTACTTTGGGCCTCTGGTAGGGGTACTGAGTGCCAATCGTAGGGAGTGCTCGTGGGTACCAACTGCTCAGCCCATGGCCAAAGCAAAAAGAAAGAAGTGGCTGGTGTCCCACAATGCCCTTCAAGGACAAGCACCCAGTGGCCTAAGGGCTCCCTTAAGGCCTGTTCTGCCAAAGATCCACAGCATCTCTCAACAGCACCACCCTGAGGGCTAAGCCTTTAACACATGGGCCTTTGGGGGACATTCAACATCTTAGCCACAGCAAGGGCGAATGGGGAGAAGCCTCAATCTCCTGTCCATTTGTCTTAAAATCTTCACTCCCCAGCACCCCAATCCCTCAGAAGCCTCTCTTGATCTTCCACACCAGGAAAATAGGAAGAAACAAATAGTTAAGCACGTGGGCACCCTTGAATTGACCATGGAGCATGGACTCTGAGCCTGGCACTTGATCCTTCTGCCCCTGCAGGGCTAAAGGTTTCTACCTCTCCCTCCTCCTTCCCACCTTGTGCTGGCTACTCTACAAGGACCCCCAGCCCCATCTGAAAGGCTGAAATGCTGGACTGGATGACAGAGACACTAGGGGCCTGCAGAAAGGCTGGCAGTCAACTTGTGAGGTTGTAAAATACATTCATTTTACAGCCGAGGGAACCAAGGCCCATAGAGCACAATTGGTAGCTCTGCTGCCCAGGGACCGAGCTAACTTTTCTCTCAGATATGAGATCTGACTCATGTCCAGCCCGGCTCTTGCACCCTGGTCGGCGCTGGGGAAATGTGTGTGGGCTCAGTGCTGGCCAAGCCTATTCTTAGAGACACTGGGGTGCTCGGGAGGGTACCGAGACACATGAGCAAGAAGTCTGGGGCCCTGGAGGAAGGGCCCTGGCTTTAGAAATGAGAGTCCTGCCTCCAGCTTCAGCTCTACCAGGTGTGGACTTAGGAGAATCTCTGCTCTTTGGGACTCAGTGTCCTTAATTGGCAAATGATAAGGCTGTAGGAGGTTCCAGCTCATAAATCTGTAGAGCCAGGTAGAGAACGCTAGTCTTCAGTGCTTTCTTCTCTCTGGCCCCAGCCCTGCCAGCTTGCTTTCTCAACCCCCTTGCCTACCTCCATTCTGGGTTTCTTTAGCCCCTCAACTTTCCTCTCCTGACAAACTCAACCTCTGCTCAGTTAAAAAGCTGAATCCAGCCGGGCATGACTACATACACCTATACTTCCAGTATTTGGGAACCTGAAAGAGGAAGATCACAGGTTCAAGGTCACCCTCAGCAACTTAGCGAGACCCTGTTTCAAAATAAAAATAAAAAGCCGGGCATGGTGGTGTATGCTTGTAATCTCAGCATTTGGAAGGCTGAGACAGGAGGATCACGGTTCGTGGATAGCCTCAGTTACTAAGTGAGGCCCTTTGGAACTCAGTGAGACCCTGTTTTAAAACAAAGAATAAAATATAGGGCTGGAATTGTAGCTCGGAAGTAGAATGCCCCTGGGTTTCATCCCCAGTTCTGCATAAAAAATAAAATAAAATAAAATAAAATAAAATAGCTGGACATGGTGGCACACGCTTGTAATCCCTGCGCTTAGGAGGCTGAGACAGGAGGATGGTGCAGGTTTGAAGCCAGCCTCATCTGGCTTAAGAGACCCTGTTTCCAAATAAAATATTTAAAAAAAAAATAGGTCTGAGAGTGCAGCCCGGAGGTAGAAGGCCCCTGGGTTCCATCCCCAGTATCACAAAAATAAAATAAAATAAATAAAACCAAAAAGGGTTAGTGTTGTAACTCAGAAGTTTTCAGATAGAAAACTTCTGGATTCAATCCTTAGTATTTCCCCCAATAAGCTGAATTCCAGGCTCCACCCCAGAACCTAATGACTGGATCCCTGGAGATGGTCCCCAGGAACTTACCTCCCCTCCTAAATAGTCCCAGAAAATGCCAATGCTCTAGAGGTCGTCGGCCAAGTTTATTGGTTCTCAGACTTTATGGGTGTTGCAAGGCTTGGAGGGCTTCTAAACTGGCTGGGCCCACCCCCAGGATTTCTGCAGCAGCAGTGCAGGGATGGGACCCTAAAATTTCTAACAAGTTCCAGGATAACCACAGGTTCTTGGAGACTCCATGTGGAGAACCATTGTCCCAGCTGAAAGCCCAGCAAGGAGGAGAACCAGCAAAGCAGTGGTTGTGATGAGGCTGGGGTGCGGCAGCCCAACAACACAGGAGCTCTGAACAGAGACCTTAAAGTTACCCAGAGAATTACAATAATAACTGCTGCCTCCTCCGATGGATGCTGCAAGCCCTGTGCTAGATATCACACCACAAGTCAAGAATCGGAGAGACTGAGCGTTCCTCTAAGATGGCACTTCTTACAAGTGTGACCAGAAGCGTCTGCAACGAAGTTTAGGCTGTTTTCTTTACTAAGCCTGTCTCTGCTGTCTCAGTCACCCAGGAGTGGCTCTTATTTGGGAATTTCTATCCAGGTTCAGAGAGGGGTCAGCATGTGGGTTGGGGATAGTATTTTGGGTTGGAGGAGACTTTCATTAGTTCCCCACAAATTGTACCCTCTTGGTACACTTGGTGGGACGGTACTGCTCAGCAAGTCACTGTGGGACCCACTTTTAAGGATCCCCTTATGTAAACAGGGACCGCAGGCAGTACACTGTGAACGCTGTGTCGCCAGTGCTCTGAGCTCCTCGGGGTCGTGCAAGGCTGCTGCATCTGGGCCCTTTCAGGCGGCCAGTCTGAAGCCCATCTCCCGTGCAGAGACCACACACAGAAAGCATCCCCCAGCATGAGATCTCAGGACTCTGGGAAAATCGATGTTTTGTTTTACTGTGAAAACTGGGGCGCAGAGAGAGCGGGTAACTTGTTTGAGGTTGCACAGCCAGGTAGAGGCGAAAGAGCAGACCCGGAAGTAGACCAGAGTGTCCTTGTGCTGTGTTGTTTGTTTGTATGTTTGTTTGTTTTTCTGCTGATTCCTCCCCTAGGATGACTTCGCAAATGGTTAGGGGAATGGCAGGAAAATTTTTCTGGGAATCTCTGTTGGAGCTTCTTAAACAGAAAGCTTCTCTCTCTCTCTCTCTCTCTCTCTCTCTCTCTCTCTCTCTCTCTCTCCCTCTTTCTTACACACACACACACACACACACACACACACACACACACACACACCTTGGTTTAAATAGCAGAAAGAAGACAAGGACTGCTCTTTACAAGAGCAAATACACTGATTGTGGGAAAACCCACTGAACATTCTCCAAAGGTGGAAGATGGCACGTGAGCCATGAAGGAGTGAAGTTTAAAGTTAAGGACAATCTACTGCCCAAACCACCTTGCATTCATGGGGCTTGGTGGCCTTGTACTTGTCTGCCTTATTATCCCTATTCTTTCCCCACAAATAAACACATTCCTGGTTTCCTGGCCCCCAATCACACATAGGGTAGACCCAAGGAATATGGAGTTATAAAAACAGACAGAAAGAAGAGGATTGGAATGCTGTTGCTCACCAGCAGTGTGACCTGGGGAAAGCTACTTAATCTTTCTGGGCTTCAGCCTTCTCATCCGGACAATAATAATACATCTTAATCTTGTCCTCTGGGTTAACAAACGCCCAGCATTGGAAGGGCTTCCCGAGGGACCAGCATAGAGGGAGGGCTTAATCAGTCCTGTCTGATGCTATTGGAAATGATGGAGATGACATTGAAGACCACATTGTCATCCTTCCCATAAGGGAATGAACTAGTTTAGAGTTTAAATGAGATCCCACTAGGCCTCTAACAATCTGACTTGTTGCTTAAAACTCGAGTTTTCTACTCAGAAAACAAGTGTAGCCCCAAGTCCTAAGCCCACCGTAGCTGGGCTGTTATCTTTGAAATGAGATGCTCTCTTGGTCATCTTCAATAATTCCTTGCATACCAGGCGTGGTGGCACATACTTGTAATACCAGCATTTTGGAGACTGAGATAGGAGGATCATGATCTGCAGACAGCCTCAGCTACTTAGTGAGGCCCTTTGCAACTCAGTGAGACCCTGTTTCAAAATACAAATAATAAAAAATAGGGTTGGGGGTGCAGCTCAAAGGTAGAATGCCCCTGGGTTCCATCCCCAGTACCGTAAAAAAAAAAATAATAATAATAATAATAAATAACAGTGGTAATACCTTGTGCATATAAATATCTTTATATTATAAAAGCATGTAAAATTGCAAACAATAAAAGGTACAGAAACAGCGGAACTGGAAACTACTGAAATAACCGAAACACAAAGGCCCACTGTGAGTGGAGCAGAGGTTACCCAGTGCTGCGCGTTCTAGATCGCCGGCTCTCTCCTATCCCTACTCCTGGTGCTCACGCCAGCCTAGAAGGGAGTTATTGTTCTGCCCATTGCCCGGGGAAGGGAAGAGAGTCCTAGCAAGTCTCTGCCAGGGGGCACAGCCAGCAGGCGGGAGGAGAGAGGAGGATGCTGACCGGGAAAGATGGGCAGGAGCCCATCACCCAGGGCCTCCTGGGATGTGGAATATGCACTCATTCTCAGTTCAGCGGGAGCCCTGACAGGTGTTAGTAGGAGGGTGTTGGGATCTGATATTTGTTTTGAGAAGACCACTGGCGAGTGTGGAAAAAGAAAAGTGGGACCAGAGCAGTGGCTTGGGAGGCTGCTGTAGAAGTTCGGGCAAGAAATGCCAGCGATGCCAACAGAAAGCTGTGGGCGGGCTTGGACACAGGTAGAAAGCCAAGCTAGCCTGGCAGTGGGTTGGATGGGCAGATCCATGGGGAGGAGAACCCAGAAGGCTCCCAGTTTTTGAATGGTCAGAGGGATGATGTGGGAGTCCTCAGAAGGAAAAGTTTGGAAAATTCAGGGGAGTAGGGGGCCCCTGTGACTTGTTAGGAGACAGCCAGCTAAGCACCTCGCTTGTGCAAGGAGGAGGGATGTGCCCAAGCACTCAGCCTTCTCTGGACGAGTGAAGGGCACACTCCCTGCTTCTGGGCATCAAATCAATGCTTCCTGTGAGCTGGGTAAGCTCAGGCCCACCCCACTCAGCCCGTCTGCAAAGAAGTCTCCGCTGGCTTCGCGAAGCCCTCTGTTACTCGGCTGCCAGGGAACCCAGGAGCAATTAATAACCCTTCTCAGAAGGCTGGGTCTGGTATAAGAAACAAAAACCCCCAATGTCCTACGTTCTAATGTTTGAAGCTTTTGGTAACTTTTCCTTCACTGATGGCCACAGTATCTTTCCTGAGCTAATGTTTGAAAACTGTTCTTCTTTTTTTTAATATTGTATTCAGGCCTTAAATAACCTTTGCCCTATGATAACTCCTGACTCGATGAAGCTATAGAAATCGTAATAATGTCAACAACAATAACCAGTGTTTATAGAGCACCATTCCATTAAAAGGTCTCTTTCAGCTGGGTGTGGTAGTGCACGCTTGTAATCCTAGCATTTGGGAGGCTGAGCAACTTGTGAGGCCCTTTGCAACTTAGTGAGACCCTGTTTCAAGATAAAGAATGAAAAAATAGGGATGTGGTTGTAGCTTGAAGGTAGAAGCCTCTGGGTTCAATCCCTAGTACTGCAAAAAAAAAAAAAAGGCCTCTTTTATATGCATTACTTGATGTTACAAAAATCTCGGAAGTGAGGTAAGCTGCATGTTTAACTCTATTGGAGAGGCCAAGGTCTAGAGCAGCCGAAAGCATATAAATTTATGATAAGAGCATTATTGAGAGTGGACTGGGACGGGTGCTGGGGGCGGAACCTGGCCTGTGAGTGCTGCCACCATCTGCCCAAGGGTGGGAAGCGAAGGCCAGAGAGGCTGTGCATGTGTGCCCAGCATGCCCAGCAGCGGTATGATTCCCAGGGCATACGCTCTACCTTCCAAAGTGAGTTCCTACCAGGGCTACGTCCTTGGGGACTCCTGTCCCGTGGGTGAGCTTTCCCCCTCCCCCCAGCCTGAAGTTGCGGCCTGTGAGTCCACTCATCCCAGAGAGAATAGAGCACAGCTTGCTTTGCAGGACTGCTCTGGCCCGTCCCCCTGTGGCCTCCTCTCTCCCATCCTCTTCCAGTCCTGTTTGAGAAGGGGTTCAGCCTCGCCTCTGCCGCCTCCTTTCCCAGTCCTTCCTCCTGGTGCCCTTCTCCAGTGGGTTTTTGGGGCCCCAGCCCCCCAGGTTGCTGGAGGCAGCTGCCTTGCCCAGTACCTCCTCACTGTCTGCCCCCAGATGCCTGGCCCAGGGCCACGCCCAGAGCAGGTGCATGCATTATACAACCGACTTCTAGAAAGCTTGAAAGGAATGCTCACCGGAGCCCACAGTGGCCCCAGGTGGTGTGCGTGTGGTCACAGCCCCTTGGAAGTTCCCCTGGACTCCAAAGGTGGCGCTGTGGCTCGGAAAACCCAGGCTCCAAGGGCTTCAAGAGCGCCCTGCCTCCCCTCCCCACTCGCTCGCCCCGGGGTATTGGCAGATCTGCGCCCCGGAAGGGGGCTGCCTGGGCCCATCCGGGGATCAGGAGTGGAATGCCCCCAAACGAGTGCAGTTATACTGGGCACAGTGGAGCCCATCTCAGATCCCAGTACTCGGGAGGCTGAGAAAGGAGGATCACGGGTTCCAGGCCAGCCTCAGCCACTCAGCAAGACCTTGTTTCAAAATAAAAAATAAAGCCGGGCATGGTGGTGCACGCTTGGGAGGCGGAAACAGGAGGATCGTGCAGGTTCAAAGCCAGCCTCACTGGCTTAAGAGACCTTGTTTCAAAATAAAAAATAAAGCCGGGCATGGTGGTGCACGCTTGGGAGGCGGAAACAGGAGGATCGTGCAGGTTCAAAGCCAGCCTCACTGGCTTAAGAGACCTTGTTTCAAAATAAAAAGTATAAAGTAGGTCTGGGAGTGCAGCCTGGAGGTAGAAGAACCTCAGTACCACAATAAATAAATAAATAAATAAATAAATAAATAAATAAATAAATAATAGGACTGGGGTGGGGTTCAGAGGTAGAATGCTCTTGGGTCCAATCCCCAGTACTCATAAAGAAGGAGGAAAAGAACAAGGAAGAGAAGGAGGAGGAAGAGGACTAGGAGTCAGAAGGGAAGGAGGAAGAAGAGGAGAAGGAGGAGGAGGAGAAAAGGAAAGGGAAAATGTACAGTTATGATGGCGGGGTGATCAGAATATGTGCAGTTGTATAATAAAGTGCCAGGCTCACTCCGTAGCTCTCTGAAGACAGCTGGCGAGGCTTTCAGACAGTGTGAAAGGTCTGCTCCTTGCCACAGGAGCCAGTCTGGTTCCAGGGGGCCGGGGGCTGGGGCGGCTCCCTGAGCGTTTTTTAGATGTGACCCTCAAAATCAGTTTTGAGGAAGGCCTGAGGGATGGTGTGCGCGAGCCCTCACCCCTCACCACAGTGTGGGTTTGTGTAGGCGCGTCCTCGGGAGGGGAGGGGCCGAGCCAGCCCAGCCCTATGGAGAGCCCTCCGGTCTCTGGCCCAGCCAGGGCCCAGCCACGCCTCTTTCAGTTACTGGAGAAGGCGAAGGGGTCTATGGCTCCTTTCTTTGTCTCCGGCCTTCCCCCTGTGGCCTCCAAATTTGTGTCAGCCCAGTAGCTCCCTCCACTGACCTGAATTTAATTATTTTATTCTTTGTAAATAGAAGGCTGCCCCATCCCCTCTCCTCAACCCCACCCCCCAAATTAACTGACTTCTTCTCATTAAGTGTCTCGGAGCCGGCCTGGCCTTGTGTGGGAAGACGCGCGGGTCCCATTCCCAGGCCTCGTTTGTTGGCGGCCCTGCTGTCCATCTCTGTTAAAATAATGAAGATTTGGCAAGGCAGGGGGGCGGCGAGGATGTTTTCTCTGATTGGCAATATTTGGTGTTTGTCTAGTAAAATATTTTCCTGGGCATCAGAGGGAGAGGAAATGGGCTATCCATGTTTTTTCAGAGACTCCTCCTGGCCGGCTGGCAGGGGCTCGGAGGGGCCAACATGCCTCCCATTACTCTGCTCTCGGGCCTGCTAGCCATGGCACCTGGGAGCCAAGAGCTTTTTATCAACGACATCATGCAAAAAGGGGACCATCTTGAGATCCACACCCTACCCGGTTCCTAAGCGATTGTTACGGTCCTGAGTGCCCCTGGAATCTGTCTGCAGAGGCGCTGCACCCAGCGTCTCCTTGTGGCCACCCGTGAGGACCCGGCAGCTGTTAACCAAACCCACCAGATGGGATGGGCTTCCCGCCACGCCCTGGGCCCACAGTGGAGCACAGTGGCGGACAGGGGCCTCCCAGGGTTTCTTAAGGTGGAGCAGTGCAGAGGGGAAGGAACCTGGCTTCTCAACACCACAGCCTGGGGTGGCCTGGCTGGCCAGTCCCCAGCTCTTTTGCCTTTTTCTCATCTTCACGTTAGCTTCCTGGGGTTGTAACAAATTACCATCAACCGGGAGTGGCGGGGCTTAAGATAGTAGAAGTGGCCAGGTGTGGTGGTATACACTTGTAATCCCAGTACTTGGGAGGCTGAGGCAGGAGGATCCTGGTTCATGGACAGCCTCAGATACTTAATGAAGCCTTCTGCAACTTAGTGAGAACTTGTTTCAAAATAAAAAAATAAAAAATGGGGGGAGGGGTATAGCTCTCCGAGGTAGAATGCCCCTGGGTTCCATCCCCAGTACTGCAAAAAAAAAAAAAAAAAAAAAAAAAAAGACAGTCAAAGCTTACTCTCTTTCAGTTCAGAGGCCAAGAGCCCCAACATCTGCAGGGTTTGCTGGTTCTGGGGCCTCTGGAGGAAAATCCTTCCTGGCTCCCTGCAGCTTCTAATATCTGATGGCCTCCCTCCTGCCTAGAACACTCCAGGCTCTTGTCTCTGCCTCTCAAGTACTGGAATTATAAGTGTAGACCTTCACACCAGGCTCAAGAACAGTCTCATCTTGAAACCTTTGACTTAATCACACCCGCAAAGGCTTCACAGTAAGTTCACACGCGCAGGTTCTGGGGACGAGGTGTGGACGTATCATCTGGAGCGCGTCATTCATTCACCCAGCCGCACTCGCGTGCTGGAGGATACTAGAGCGCCTTCTACATTGCACAGATGAAGTGAGTTAACATGGCTGGTGCCGGCACACAGCAAACGCCCAGCATTTTCTCTTTTCAGCATCTTCACGAGCCGTCGTTATTTATTTCATAATTAACCCTCATCAGCATCACTAGCTTCATGAAGACTTTGCAAACCTAACACTTCTAAAATCAACTCCTTTCAGGCTTCCCCGCGGCAGGGAGTAGTACTTCTGTTAACCCCAGCGTGCGAGCCGCCATCCTTCCCAGTCTGCACAGTCCCTCTTCCATCTGGAAGTCTTGGCTTTTCTACCCTCCATGTATATCCCCAAGCTGACTACAGGCTTCCGGGACCCCCCCAGTGCACCCCTGCGGCCTCTCAGCACACACTTGGAAGGCCACGTTGGTCAACACTGCTGCTTCTAAGCGCCTGTGCCACCAGCCCCTAATCAAGCCAGTGCTGTTTCATGGGGATCATGGTAGTAGCCATTGGCTCCTCTTAGAGCCTCCTCTTTTCTGCATTAGTATCATCATTACTTTATTTATTATCTTTAAATAATAAATAGTGCCCATACCCTAGGACTGTCTACCCACCCCCGCCTCAGAGCTTCCTTTTAAAACACAGATCAGAGCCGGGCGCGGTGGCGCAGGCTTGTAATCCCCACGCTTGGGAGGCAGAGACAGGAGGATCGTGCAGGTTCGAACCAGCCGCGCTGGCTTAAGAGACCCTGTTTCCAAATAAAAAAGTATAAAAAATTGGTCTGGGAGTGTAGCCCAGAGGTAGAAGGGCTTCCAGGAACCTCAGTACCACCATAAATAATAAATAAATAAATAAATAAATAAATCACAGATCAGATATTGTCATCCCCCTGGCCCAAACCCTCCACTCACTCCTCTGTGCCACAGGGAGCAAAAGTCGAGTCCTTAGGGTAACCCTCAGGTCCCCGCCTCTGTCACTCTGCCCCAGCCCCGGCCTGCAGCTCATCCTTGGCCCCACACACGCCCTTGTGCTTGCACCAGCTGTCTTTCCTAGCCTAGAACATTCGTTCCCCGGCTTTCTTTGTGGCGTTTCTTCCAAGGTCTTGTTGGTACCTGACATTTTATACTTATTTGCTTACCGAATTGTCTGTTTTTCCCTATTATCCTGGGACTCCAGGAGGGGAAGGACTTTGTTTTGATTGCTCTCGAATCCTTAGCACCTGGCACGAGTCAGGCACATAATAAGCATTTCCTGGCCTGGGGAATTGTTATGGGTCAAACTCCAACTCTGTACACATTACCTCATATCTCCCGACACCCCGAGGGTGTCGGTGCTATAATAGCCTGATTTGGCGGGGTGGGGGGAGTACAGAGAGAGTCAACCTATGTCCCCTGGCTATTGGACTAGTAAGCAAAAGCAGCGGGATCCGAACCAACTAGGCTTCCTCCAGAGCTTGCTCTCTTAACCTCCATCTGCCAAGAGGCAGCGATGAAGGTTTGTGCACGAGAGATTTGCAAACGGACTCTGCGCACATCGTCCCTGTCGGTTTGGGTCTCCTTCCCGCTGAATGTCTAAGATTTTGACTCCCTAGACGAGACAATCAAAAGTGGCCAGAAAAGTGTCTACGAAGCATCATTGCACTTCTCAGACTTTGGTGGCTCAGAACATTCCAGAAATGGGGCATGCGGGTTGCAGGAACATGGCCTTCATTCCCAGAACAGCTTGGTCCATTTTTCTACCTTTGGTAAACATGGTGTATTGATTGGAATCAAATATTTCGGCGTGGCTGATGCAAACAGCACTAGACTGAGTCAAGATGTGTTCTCAACAATGTCTAAAATGCCCAGTGGCTGCAAATCACAGCAGGTCTTGTTTCTTGTACCCGACCAGATGCCGGGTGTATGCCAAGCGCTCCATACTTTTAACTCATTTTATTCCTCCAGTTACTCTTGGAAGCAAGTCCTCCCACTAACCTCAGTTAATATGAGTCAGAAGGGCACAGAGATGTCACCGAACTCAGCTAAAGTCACACAGCTCATAATCAGCAGAGCCAGGCTGTGAACTCAGGCCCTCTACCTCCCAAAGACTGTGGGTAACTCACTCTGTTGTCTGTGAATGGTGAGGAATGACTTTGATCATATTTTCCAGCTTGAGAAAAGATCCGTGCTTTTGAGACTGAGAAACTGGAGAAAGTGGCAAGAGTTTTGAGCCACTGGTGTGAATGCAGAGGGGGAGGAGGAGGATGGGCTGCATCCTCCTCCTGTGAGCTCTGGGTTTTATGAGGCCCTTGGTCTGTTCTCCTTTGGTGCAATTAGCTACTTTTCTTGCCTCCACAGGTTGTAGAAATAAAAGCCCAGGTGCATATCTCCTCCCCTCTCTCCTCTCTTTAGGAGAAAATGAAACCCTGGAGTTTCTTAATCTTTAAAGCAGCCTCACGTCTCATCTTCTTCATCTCACACAGAAGCCCTGTGTGCACAGCCCAGGGATAGTCCCACTTTACAGACCAGGAAACTGAGACGGAAGTTGAGAAGCCGATCTTCAGGGCACATTTACCCCTTTCTGCCGCCTCCAAGGATTTCCTGGGTGCATTTCCCGGGGTTTTTCTTACTTTACTGTAAATGTGACCTTCTATGGCTCCCAGCCACCTCTCACTGTCACCAACCCTAGATCAGTGATAAAGACCTAGTGTAATGACAGCTGTTCTCTACTGGGTGCCTTCTGTATGCCCGGAATTGCACCTGGAGCTTCTCACATTTTATTTCCTTCTACTCCCCATAGCACCCCTTTGAGGTCCACAGCATCACGCTGCCCATTTCACAGACAAGGAACTGGAGGCTGCACAGACCCAAATAACAGTAGGATGCAAGAAAAGTGGGAAGTCCAGGACCTAAAGGTGCCAACACATATCATCTTCTGCCCCTCCCTGATTAAAGTCTCCTGGGACTCCCGGTCACGCAAGACAATGTCCACGTTCCCTGGGGTGCTGTGTACACTCCTGTGCCCACTCGCCTGCCCCTGCAGCCTGCCGGCTAGCCTACCTGCACCGCCCTGCCCAACCTGCCCCCCTTCCCCTGCACCTGACCCTCTTGGAATGTGTGCTCCCCACTGCTCTTCCAAAAGGAAGTTCCCTGCCCATCCCCCAGGCCGCCCCTTAGGGCTCTCACATGGTGTCACAGGCACCTAGCACAGCTGAAACATCCGTGGGATGCGGGACAGTGGGGAGCAGTACTGCATGCAGAAGGACCAGAGGATGTGAGTCCTTGGACGAGAATGTGTGCCCACAGACCAGATCCCTCCTTGTGGTCAACACATCATGCCAGGCCAACCAAACAAGTCTGTGACTGGGTTTTGAGCCCCGGGGCCACCAATGCCAGGCTCCTGGGAGCTCCCGGGGTCTCTGTACTCTGCATCATGGGTGCTTAGATGAAGGCAGAGGGGAGACTTTCCCTGGCAACTGGGCTGTTGTAGAACACAGTGTTCCAGATCATGCCACCTGCCAGTGTTTCCTGTGTCCCTACTGAGCAGCCTCTGAAAGCCTTGAAGAGAAGCTGCAGAGTCCAGAAGCTAAAAGAGTGAGATGCGGATTCAAGTGTGAGCTTAACTCTGGGACGAACAGATCAGCAATGAGATACAGAGAAGGAGGTAGGAAGATTTGGCTGGTTGCAGGACCAAAGGTGCCTGCCAGGGAGGAAGCTGGGAGGAGAGGTCAGAAAAGATCATGCTAAGGAAGAGACTTTGGGAGAAGTTGCTGGCCATATGAAGGCAGAATATTCCAGAAAGGGGAAAGCTGAATGTAAAGACATGGTGATGAGCACCCTGGATGCCTGCCTTGCTGTGGGTGGTATTGTCGAAGCCCCTCCTCTGGGTCTGCCACCCTTGGAAAGAGACAGGGCAGCCACCCAACTCTCCTGGGTAGAGCTGAATCAGGTCCAAACCATCATTGGGTGGGAATTCAGAGGCGAGAAGTTCAGGGAGGGTTGGGGTGGTCAGGACGCCTGTTGAAGAGGGACCAGGAAGGAGAAGGATAGGGGGGCTGCATTCCAGGGACAGGGGATTTGCTTAAATGGCCTGGTATCTAAGGGTCTTGGGAGAGACTGCCCAACCCAGAGACGCTGGGGGGGGGGGCAGGCCAGGAGGCCTGAGGACCTTTCCAGGTGACCTTAGTGGTGGCCGACAAAACCAGCCTCCATTGTCCCTGTGGGCTGGGCAGGTTGTCAGTGGAAAGAATGTGTCCCCCACTCAAGATGGATGGCCTTGGGCAGAGGGCCAGCCTGCAAGTCACAGCCAGATGTGGGTCTTGTCAGGGAAACTGGCTGCAGAGAAACTGGTCATGGTTTCCTGGAACTTTTCTGACAGCAGGATGAGGGATCCCTCCCTCTGAGGAGAAGGTGCTCACAACACGCCTGGAGCCTCCTGGGCTTCTGTGAGGTCCACACGCTCCACAAAGGAGTCAGGGACAGGAGACCCTGAGTCCTCATCCCACAGACCTGGACTCAGGTCCAAGGACTTCCATGAATGCAGCTTCTCTGGTCCTCGGTTCTGCTATCCACAATGCAAGGAGACAAGCCAGGAGTGGCAGTGCGTGTCTGTAATCTCAGTACTTGTGAGGCTGAAACAGGAGACTCACAGGTTCGAGGACAGCCTGAGCAACTTAGCAAGACCCTGTTTCAAAAATAAAATGAACGCCGGGCGTGGTGGCGCACGCTTGTAATCCCCGCGCTTGGGAGGTGGAGACAGGAGGATCGTGCAGGTTCGAAGTCAGCCGCGCTGGCTTAGGAGACCCTGTTTCCAAATTTAAAAAAAAAAGTATAAAATAGGTCTGGGAGTGTAGCCCAGAAGGAGAAGGGTTTCCAGGAACCCCAGTACCACAAAAAATAATAAATAAATAAATAAATAAATAAATAATGAAATTGGGTGTGGTGGCTCACACTTATAATCTCAGTACTTGGGAGGTTGAGACAAGAGGATCACAGGTTTGCTCCCAGCCTCAGCCACTTAGGTCCTCTGTAACTTAGTGAGGACCTGTCTCCAGATAAAAATAAAAAATAGGGCTTGGATTGAAGCTCAAAGGTAGAATGCCCCTGAGCTCAATCCCCAGCACCACACACACCAAAAAAATTAATTAATTAATAAAATAAAAAGGAACCAGACATGGTGACGCCTGCCTCAAGTAATCCTAGTACTTGGGAGGCTGAGAGCAGAGGACCACAATTTAAAGAACAGCCTCAGCAATAGTGAAACTTGCATCAACGTAGAGAGACTCCTCTGTTTCCAAATAAGAAATAAAAATTGGCTGGGGGTGTAGCTCGAAGGTAGAATGCCTCTGGGTTCAATCCCCAGTACCATCACCACAACAACCACAATAATAATAATAAATAAAAAGCCTGGGAGTGTTAGCTCAGAGGCAAAACTTTCCAAGGCCCAATCCCTAGTACAGCGCGTGCGCGCGCGCGTGCGCGCACACACACACACACACACACACACACACACACACACACAGCGTGAAGAGACAAATTGGGAGCTCTCCAAGGTTCCACCCAGCTGGGACCCACAAACATTTCTTTCATTTGCCTCTCATAGATAGGAGAAAAAGAGCCCCCAAAGTGGGACTCGCTGAGAACCACCAAGTAGGGGACTGGTCCGGCCCGGTGCCCCCATGTCCTCCCACCCTGATGCTTCCTTCTCCTCCTTTCCCTGTGCCCCAGTCCTGGGGGTTCAGCCACCTCAGGGATGACATTCCCACTTGAAAGTGGATGGATCCCGCCCAAGAACTAAGAGGGGAGCGCCAGCATTAACCAAGCAAGACTGCCTCTGGCCGCCTGTTTGATCCTGTGAGCTCTGCGGTTTAGTTGAAATGACATCTCTCCGGGCAGCCCTTCCGGGTCACCCCAGCTGGCTCCTTAGCAACCCTCCCTCCCACACCGCTCTAGGGTCCCACCGGTGGACCCTACTTACTTTTCTCGCTTACTTTTTCTGAGATTATTTGTGCCTACATCAGAACTTCTTCACATAGGTGTGCTGTACTCATTGAAAGCAGTAACAAAAATTGCCCCCATCCTCCCCCTCCCACCACTGGCTTCCTCTTCTGCTCAGATGCTGTGTGTTTTCAAAGTGTTGGGTAGATATCTGTGGAGTGAATGGAGATCTCACTCTCTCTCTCTCTCTCTCTCTCTCTCTCTCTCTCTCTCTCTCTCTCTCTCTCTGTCCTTTGCAAAAGAATTCTCTTCCATCAGAATGAATAGCCAGTGCATAGGAGCATCCGTTCCGCCCGGGGTGAATCTCAGCTCTGCCCTCTGTGCCCCGTGGGACCTTGAGCAAGTTATTAACGCTTTGGCGCCTCAGTTTCCTTGCTTGTAAAATAGGGGAGATCACAGTCCCAGGCTGAGAGGCTGTGAGGATTAAATGAGTGATGTATGGTGTCAAGGGCTGATACACCGGCCAGCACAGACTTGCCCCTGTAGGTGAGGTCGTTCAGCTTGGACGGTGCTGCATGCAGATTTGCAGTTCTCTTACTAGAAAATAAGTTATTCTACCTTGCAGCTTGAGTTTGGCTTCGGCTAGTTGCCCGGTCCTTTCCAATCCTCGCATCCTGCACACCTGCCCCATGGGTGCCTTGTGCGGGCGCCGAGCATGCCCCGGGCTGCAAGCTTCCTCTGAGCAGGGGCGGCCAGGGAGGGGAGGATGGAGCCCCCAGTCACCGGCTCGGCGCTCGCCATTTGGGGGCTAGCAGCCATATTCAGCACTCTTAGTCAATTCATGTGACTCGACCAATTTGGAATGTGTTAGAGAGTTTTTCCAGTTCTGAGTCACTACATCTATGCGCTCACATACACATAAATTAAACAAAAGTTTATTGAAGATCAGTTATGAGTGCAAAGTGAAAACTTCTGGCAATTTTACCTTGACCCTGAAGGCAAGCAATACTGATGGCATTTAATAAGAGGTTCAAAACAAGACACAGTTGGAAGAAAACACAGCTAGCTGCCTTCACTTCCCGTTTCCTCAGCCGCTGCCGTGTACAGAGGAAGGTTCAGTTGCTGTGGTTTTAGCACCTCCTGGATACCCAGATTTTTTTCTTGTCAACTTGGTCAGAAAATGAAAAGTGTGTGAAAGAAAGAATGCAGCTGGGTGTGGCAGCGCATGCCTGTAATCTCAGTACGTGGGCTGAGACGGGATGATGGCGGGTTCGAGACTAGCCTCAGCAATTTAACAAGATGCTCAGCCATTTAGTGAGACTTTGTTGTTTGTTTGTTTGTTTGTTTTTAAAGGGGGAATGCATCCAGGCGTGGTGGCGCACATTTGAAATCCCAGCACTTGGGAGGCTGAGGCAGGAGGATCGCTCAGGTTCAGAGCCAGCCTCAGCTACTTAGTGAGGCTCTCAGCAACTTAGTGAGACCCTGTTTCCAAATAAAGTAGAAAATAGGTCTGGGAGTATAGCCTGGAGGTAGAAAAGCCCCTGGGTTCCACCCTCAGCACCGCAAAATAAATAAATAGATAAATAAATAAATAAATAAATAAATAAATAAATAAATAAATGGAGAATGCCAGGCTTGGTGGCACATGCTTGTAAGCCCAGTATTTGGGAGGTTGAAACAGAAGGATTGCAGGTTCATAGCCAGCCTCAGCCAACCCTCCATCACTTAGTGAGACCCTGTTTCAAAATAAAAAATTAAAAATAGTGCTGCTGGGGATGTAGCTCAGAGGTAGAACACCCCTGGGTTCAGTTCCCAGCACCAAGAAGAAAGGGAGTGGCTGAGGGTGTAGCTCAGAAGTAGAACACCTCTGGGTTCAATTTCCAGTGCCACAAAAAGGGGGGAGGGATACAGAACCAACATTTATTAGGCACCTGTTATGTACCAGATAGTCATGTTCCAAGTTCAAGAGCCCATTGCAGTGGGTGGAGGAGGGTGGGACGATTATAATCACACAGGTTTGGTTTTTTTTTTTTCTGGTGGTACTGGGGTTCCTGGAAACCCTTCTATCTCTGGGCTACACCCCCAGACCTATATTTTTATATTTTTATTTGGAAACAGGGTCTCTTAAGCCAACACAGCTGGCTTTGAACCTGCGCGATCCTCCTGTCTCTGCCTCCCAAACGTGGGGATTACAAGCGCGCGCCACCATGCCCGGCTATAATCACACAGGTTTGGGTTCAAGCCCAGCATGATTTGTTATAATATTACTAATCCCCATCATATTCCATTTTATGGATGATGAAACTAAGGCTCAGAAAGGATAAACATTTTGTCTCTGAACACAAAACTCTTACAGTGGTGGACACCATCTGGCTGCCTCCTGCAGCCAAAGAATTGAGGGTTAAGTTCTCCTCTTGGAGGGTGGGATCCCGCAGCGAGGAGGGAGCAGGCGCACTTGCTGCTGGAGGTGATGTGCACAGGCCCTAAGCAGGGGCGGCTTCCTCAGAGACTGGCTCTTCGGCAGCCTCTGCCACTCGCTTTGGACTCCTGGGGACGATGAGGAACAAGGTTCTCCCAAGTGGATCCTTGCTTTGCTGTGGTTGTTTATTTTAAAGAAGGAAACCTCCGCCCACCCAGAGGGCTTGTGTTTTCAGCTTACTGTGCCTCTTTTGTGAGGCCTGCTTCTCAGAGCTTCCCAGGCTCCTGGGAGCTGTAATCAGTGGCATATCCAGCCCCTCACACCTGCCAACAGCCACGCTGGAGCCAAGATCCCCCGAGACCAGACAGAAAGACCCGGGCCAGGTACCCAAGAGAATTTCTCCCTATATAAATCAGATGGCTCTGTGGTTGCCCTTTCTAAAGATCATAAGGTCCCAGTCAAAGCATCTCAGATTTCTGGGGAACCTGAACAGGACCAAGAGATGAACAGGATACATCTTTTCCATTCAGTAAATACCAAGTGCCCAAAACTGCAGACACAGAATCCAAATCTTTGGTGTCTTCCCGGCACTCATGGATGAACTCGACTTCTGGAAAAGTCTTGAAGTTCCTGGGAGAGCCGGCCCTGCCCTGCTCAGGGCTCTCTGGCCGGCTCCCAGGCTCAGGCCCACAGGCCCCTCCAGCCACAGGCCTCCCTTGCCTTCTGCCTGAGCGACTCTCGGCCTGTTTTTTTCCAGGATTCGTTTTTGTCTGCCGTGTCCTCGGGTGCCTTTGCTTGCAATCTTGCCACCATTGTATTGTGCCTGGGTGAGCACAATAATGCCATTCAAGTCCCAACCCTGTAAGGCCAGGGCTCACCTTATCTCCACACGGCCTGTCCTGTCCTCAGCGCCCCCATAAAAGGGCAAAGAGAGAGCACAGTGCAAAACGGACACCACCCTCCCCGCTGCCGGCCACATCTTCCTGGAGCCTCGACTGTGTGTGTGTGTGTGTGTGTGTGTGTGTGTGTGTGTGTGTGTGTCAAATTCAAAGGGAAAATATCTTGAAGCAAATACAGATCAATTCTAGAGTTGCATTCGGTATTCTTGTAAATGTTCAAGATGTCAAGCTATACTCAGGCTCGCAGGGGGCCTCTGAACCCCTCCTCTTCTGTACCCCAGGCCTCTGAGTTCAGGAGATTGGGGTTGTTGGGAGAGATGGCCCAGTTGGCCAGAAACTTCAGACACAGAGTCAAAATTGAAGAGATAATGCAGGAGGCAGCAGAGACAGAAAGATTCTTCAGTCGAGCCTGAGCTCCACCTCTGGCACTAGACTTTATAACTCTGGGTAACTTATGTCATCACTCTCAGACTCTGGTTTGCCATCTGTATAATGGCTGCATGAATATCTGCTCATCAGAGTTAGAAAAGAGAGAGAAGCCCCAGCCTGGTGCCTGGCACAGGGCGTATGCAGGTGGTGGTGGCTGTTCTTAGCAAAGTTCTCAGTGGCTGTTCCTAACCACTTGCTAGATATGCTCTTCAGAATTAAAGACACTTGTTAGCCAGGCGTGGTGGTGCATGCTTCTAATCCCAGCATTCAGGAGGATGAGACCGAAGGATCACGGTTCACAGACAGCCTCAGCTACTTAGTGAGTCCTGCCGCAACTTAGTGAGACCCTGTTTCAAAATAAAGAATAAAAAATAGAGGAGGGGTTGTAGCTCGGAGGTCGAATGTCCCTGGGTTCCATTCCCAGATCTGCAAAAAAAAAAAAAAAAAAAAGAAAAAAAAGAAAGAAAGAATTAAAGGTGAAATATCATCTGGAACAAAGACAGGCATGCCAACGTGTTTCCAGCTTGCAGAGTGATGGCCAAGCTCCCGCGCCACAGAAGTAGCTGGCAGCTGTCCCCTCTCTTGACCTTGACCTTCCTCTCTCGTTTCCAGTCTGAACTCGCTCCATCAGAGCCAAGGCTCCCCCGCCCACATCCCTCATATGATACTATCAACCAGGACATGATAACTGCTGGCTAGATCCAGAGTTTCTTTCACATCTGTTAAATGTCTGCTGAATGAAATCAGTACCTTAGTGGAAGTTGTCTCTTCTACAAACCCGGAAAGTAGCTTTCCTCATTCCCCTTCAGCTGTCTAGCAACTTGAGAGGCTTAGACTGGGCCACAGGGAAGATGGGGTCCTGTGAGTGCCGCCTGAGATTTTTCCTCTTTGGGATTTTATTATACAAGGCTGATTGTTTTCTGGTGTAAGGAGTCCTGAGCCAGGAAGACAGAATTTGTGCACGTTTGGTGCTCCGAGGGCACTGAGGTCCCTCCGTTCACTTACAGCTGCTGTTCTCCATGCACAGAGCTGTGGGTGCCTCTGGGCATGTGCTGAGGCTGGGGCCAAGGAGGCAGCTGGCTGATGAGGACGCCGCGTCCCCAGAGGGGCAGTGATGGGTGGAGGGTATAGGAGAGTGTGTGAGGAACAGGGCCAAACGGCCACCTGTCCTGAGACCAGCGCGTTCCGCCACACTGAGTGGAACCATGTGTCTGCCCGGTGGGAACAGCGCAGTGCTGGGCTCAACGAGGAGCCCAGAACTGATTCCGTGAGACTCCCAGCTCAAAGGAGCATGCACAGAGATACCCCGGGCACACTGTGCTCCAAGTACCGCCCATCCAGCTGAGAATACTGACAGGTACTGTCAATAATGAGAGCTGCAAACACACCTGTACACAGTCCGAAGCACATCATAGGTATAAGCAGTGTGGGTCCTGCAGGGCAAGTCCTCAGGAGAAGAAGGCAGAGAGTGCAGAGAGAGGGGCAGGGTGGGCTGTGTGCAGCACTGGGCAAGGACCGGAAGAGACACTGCCAAAGAGCCAGGGACACAGCAGGGTAGGACCCCAAGGGCCTCGGTGGCCACGTGGAGAAGGAGCAGGATCTTCATCCAGAGACACGAAAGAGGTCGGCATCCTCTTCCTACCTTGTACCACTGAGAACCAAGGCTAAGTCCACGCTCCATGATATCATTCCCCATACCCCTTAACCCAGCTTGTCCACCTTCTGGAAGCAAGCACACAAGATCAAGTCATGTACAGTCAGCCCTCCATACCCATGAGTTCTGCATCTGCAGAAAAGCCACAGATGGAAAATATTGGGGGGGAGGATTTTGTCTGTAACGAACGTGCACAGACCCCCCCTCATCATTATTCCCTAGACAATATGTACAAAGTGTTTACAGTGCATTGGGTATTCTAAGTAATCTAGGGTTGATTTAAAGTATATGAAAGAGGACTTCCGGGAAGATGGCTACCGAGAAAAGCAGCGTTTACGAGTCCTGCTAACACTTGATCTCTGTTGCCACAAAATCAGCACTTTTCATAGCCAGAAAACACTATCAGCAGAGAAATAAAAATGTAAACACAAGGGGCGGTGAAAAAGAAGACTAGAAGAACAACCAGAGACCAGAAAAGAAACCAGCCTGCATTGCGGAGCCGCACCAGCGCCATCATGCCTCATAGCACCAGGCTCCAGAGAGGAAAGGTAAACAAGGAACTGAAGTGAGCAGCTGCGGATCATTCAGGTGTAATTCAGCAGTTCTTTCAGCACAAAGAACGTCTAAAACTCCCAGTGGCCAAGCTTATCGCGCCTTCCAGGGACTCAGATACCACACCCTAGTCACAGCTCCCCATGGGAAAACACTCAGCCCGGCACCCCCACGGTCTCGTGCAGCCTCGATTAACTCCCTGGGTCTAAGACTTTACAATACAACCCAGAAAGGAGTAGTGGTGGCTAAGATGACCACAAACTCAAGATCCAGAGCACCCTAAGTGAAGTATTGTCCTTCCTGCTGATCAGTGCCTGGAACACTCAGCGGAGCTGGTCTGCTGGGGTCCCTTCTCCCCCTGGATGGCTAGTTCTAAGGACAGTGGGCAAGAGAACCAAGATTCCTGGGATCAAAATATTCCACTGACCACCTCCACAGCCCTAGCAGTTGCGAGTGTGTGTGTGTGTGTGTGTGTGTGTGTGTGTGTGTGTGTGTGTGTGTGTGTGTGATACCCAGAGTCCAGCTCTGCTGTGCCCAGAGCCTGGTGCACAGAAAGTACTACTAAACACTAACTGTGATGGGAACGTTTTCTGTTTGGTCCAACGATGCTCCTTTGACAGCAGCAATAGATGAAAAAATGGATGGATGGATGGAAACTCAGCTTACTTGCGGATTCTTGAGAAAACAAGTTACGCTTTGAAAGCTGGTTGTGGGGAGCAAGGGGAGTGCGCCCCGGTAGCCAGCAGCCCTCTGCTCCTGCACACGAGCCTGCAGGTGGCCTCTGCCAGGCCAGTCGCTGCACAGCCTTCATGGCTCAGGCCTCAACTTGTCACACCAGGAACACATCCTGGGAGCTGGGCACACGCCTGTTCTCCAGGCTACAACTCTCCCGAGGAATTTTCAAGCACACAGGGTGAGCTTGGCAGGAGTCTCTGGGGATATAAATACGCTTCGGGGGCTTTTGTTTTAAGGACTGCAGTATCTTTCTGACTTGAGGCCTGAGCACAGAGCCTTCCCCTAAGCCCTCACGACAATGGAAGCATGCATGGTCCGCTGCAGGGAGCAGCCACGGAGACTCCAGGGGCTAAGTGAGGGGGGCCCTCCCAGCCATCCCACGAGATTTTGTCTTGCCTTTCACGCCTAAAATGCCTGCCTTGCAACAAACTGCTGACTCATCCAGGGTTAGGGTCTTTTCTCTTTTTTCCTCTCTCTCTCTCTCTCTCTCTCTCTCTCTCTCTCTCTCTCTCTCTTCCTGTCTCAGAATCACCACAAAGCACAGAAATTTTGAGGTTGGTTTAATGAGCAGCTCAGTCCTTACACCGACTCCTTTCTCTTTAATCACCCACCTCCATGGCCAGCTCTCAGTGACTCCATCCTGCTGCAAAAGAGAGACGGACGCCCGACTGCTCGGCCCTGCTTTTAATTCCGAGTCCCTCTTCGTCCTAGGTCACCACACTTTGGATGCTCTTGGCGTCAAGCTGCAAGAAGAGTCCCAGGATGTGACCACACGAGACGGGTGAGTGATGTGTTTGGCCGTGGTGGGTGGTGGTCGCTGTCACCTAGGCTGGATTTCAAGAAGGGAGCCTAGGGGAAGGGAAGAGAGAAGCACAGCTGGGCTCTGTCGGCATCTGCACACACCTGGAAACTCGCAGGGTGAGACTGCAGGAGTGAGCCCCTTGGGATTCTCTGGGCGCCGGCCAGCCCTTCCCGCCTGGGCCCGCGCGTGGCTGGGCTGTCCTCTCTGTGCTCGGGTGATAGCAGCTCAGACTCGTCACCCAGAGGCCACGGGCTTGAAACTGCTTGAGGGATCCCTCAGCCAAGGCTGGGAAAGAGCCCTAGAACAGAGAGAGGTAGCTGGCTTCCAGCAGTCAGGAAGCCACTGCCCTCCGGGGACAGGACTCCAGTGAGGCCTTCTTTGCACACCTGAAAGACTGCCACTGGCAGGAGGAAGGTGGCTGCCGTGAACTCTGCCTGAACAACCATTCCTAACAGAGGAGATATGAAAAGGGGCAATAGGCATCCTGGGTAAGCAGTGAGCTCCCTGTCGCTGGAGGGATTCAAGTACAGGTTGGAGACACGTCCGCAGAAAATGTTGAAGGGGAGCGTTTTCACAAGGACGGCGTTCTGCAGAGTCTGTTCTCTGGAGCTCTAGAACTCCCTGGGGCAGGTAGCAGGAGGCTGGAGAGGGTGTAGGGAAAGGCCCAGTGAAGGAAGCTTTGGAGCACACACACATACACTCTGCACACCGCCTCTGTTCTGGGTGGCAGGTTCTGCTACGAAAGCCACAGAGGAAAAGGCCACAAACACTGATGCTTGTGATGGGTGGACAATTCGCAAAGCATGATGGGAGTTTCATTTGGAGCTTCCTCCCGTACCAGGGCCAGAGAGTTACCCACTAGTCACGCCACCCAGAGACCTAGACCAAGATCCAAGCCACACAGACCAGGAGGAAAGGCCTGGGGAACACATGGCAAGACCACCCCCTGCCCGCTCCCCAGGGCCTGGTGGAGGCCCAGACAGGCGGCTGATAGAGGACCCTGAGCTTGGCCTCACCCAGAGTCTCTAAGAGGCAGGGACAGTCTCCACGCTGAAGTGACAGCCCGGCCCACGAGGCAGGAGAAAAACTATACTCCAGTCCAGAGTAGGGATATTAGGCAGCTGGGTCAGCTCTGGCTCAGGGGAGGGTCTGGAAGCCCGGCTTCCTCTGAGCTGCGTATCTGGTGGCCTGCCCTCATCAGCCACGGCTGTATTTCCCAAGGGCCCAGGCAGCCCAGATGAGTCAAGTCTGACAGTCATTGTGCACAGGCTGCGGGAGGAATAGGAGAGGAGGGGAGGGGAGGAGGAGGAGGAGCAAGGGGAGGAGGGCTGAGCAGAGAGTGTGAGTCCACTGGGTTGTCTTGGCAAGTTTTCAAGCAGAAGTTGAGCTTCAAGGACAGAGCCGCATCCTTCACAGGGCCCAGCATGTATGCGGTAAGTGCTTAGTAAGTGAAGGTTGAATGGCGCTCAGGAGAGGTGATTCGGGGAGGCAGCGGCTGTGTTCAAGGGCAAGGCCCCTGGACTCAGATTCAAATCCTGGCTCCTCCATTGGCTAAGACTGGCTGCAGGCCGGTCTCCAGGCTCTCTTGCTGTCTCATGTGTCCAATGGGATCAAGGCTGGCACCTGTTTCAGAGAGTGGCCATGACATGCAAGGAATTGACTCAGAGAGAGCCTCCTGGCCTGTGCCAGCTCCGAGTGTATGTTCAGTATACCGGCCCTTATTCTAGACGTGGGTTAGTGCTCGCTGCTGTTCTGGGCTCACGCTGGCTCTGTGATCTCCATCTGAACAGAGATGCTGCGACTGGGCTGTGGGGGTGCCACCATTTTCCCCGCCATGTCCTTCCAGGGGTCCCTCCTGGTTCTGAGGCTGCTCTGGCTGGGGGCCTCGTGGAGAGTGGTTTGACTCCTCAGAATGTCCCTGTCCCCCAGTGAACGGGAACACCTCCTCCCGTCCCAGAAGTGGCCTTGAAAAACTGAAAAACACCAGCACAAGGAAAAGATTCTGTTGATACAGATGGAAAATCATTTCAGACTGGAGCTTGGCTGCCATCGTCTTGAGACCCCCGCTCAGCGTCAGTTGCCGTCCCACCCCAGGGAAGTCTGGCTGCCCCCAAAGCTAGAGGAAAAACAGCTTGTCACTGGATTCCCAGAATCGGGCTTCATTTGACAAAAGGCACCAGCCGCTACCCCAGGATTTGTAGCGTATTTCAGATAAAAAATTCTGTTCACACAAAACACTATCAAGGTCACAATTTCTTGCATTAGTAATAGACTTGAGGGAGAGAAGGAACTGTGGCTCCCCACCCCATCCCACCCTGGCTGGGGTATGGGATTGTAGCGTCAGCCAAATTGCTCACCTTACCAGACAGCCCCTGTGTCTCGGGGAACCTGAAGACATTCAGGTCTCTTTCTCCCATGCGCCTCCAGAAGTTAAGAGGCTGCAGCCTCACTCCCGCCTTGAGTGGAAAGGGGCAGAGACAAGAGGATTGACTGGTTGGGGCTGCCAGTGGCACTGAGCCGAAGCATCTCTGCAATGGATTAATGATGTCTGCTGAGGGGTCAAGAATGAGGACTATAGCACACGTGCCTGCCTCTTTTTTTTTTTTTTTTTCATCTGTAGACAAAATGATTTCTGAGGCCAATTTTCTGCTCTCGCTCTATGTGGTTTTTTTTTTTTTTTTTTTTTTTTTATCAGCAGCCTTGTTTTATATCAGGGAAACCTCACAAACCTGACCACTTCAGGACCAACCTGAGTACATGAGAAGGCTTTCTCTCGGGGCTGGCTGCATGCAGGTGATCTTGACCACCTCTCAGTACAGGGACTCGGCTCAGCTGGAGCAGACTGTTGAGGATGCAAGGGTCTGTGAGCTGTGCTGAGCAGGTCTGACCCCCAGCTGCACACCCCAATCTGTGCCTCCAGGCCATTTACTCTGGCTGTGTGCATAGGACTGGCCGCTGCTGCTGCTCTAACAAAAGCAGAACATTAGCAGGTGTGGTGGTGCACGCTTGTAATCCCAACATTTGGGAGGCGGAGACAGGAGGCTCTCAGTTTGTGGACAGCCTCAGCTACTTAGTGAGACCCTTTCCAACTCAGTAAGACCCTGTTTCAAAATAAAGAATTAACATTTTAAAAAAGCCGGGCATGGTGGCTCCCGGCTAGCAAATGCTTGTAATCCTAGCATTTGGGAGGTTAAGACAGGAAGATCGTGGTTCATCAGCAGCCTCAGCTACTTCGTGAGGCACTTTGGAACTCAGTGAGACCCTGTTTCAAAATAAAAAATAAATACAGAGGTAGAATGCCCCTGGGTTCAATCCTTAGTACTGCAAAAAAAAAAAAAAAAAAAAAAAAAAAAAAAAAAAAAGCAGGATGTTTACCGAAGTAGAAAATCACACTGTGGGCGGGCAGCTGGGCTTCTATCCGATGGCCAGGGAAATTGAATTAGAGAGACTTCACTGCACTTGCTGGGACGAGGCTGCGTTTCCAGGGTCCCACGCTTGTGATGCAACAAGATGGTCCAGCTCTAGGTTTTACCTTAAGATTTCTGATCTATAAAATGGGTAAACGATGCAGCTCCCAGGGTAGGCAGGAGATGAAAGGACACAACCTGTGGAACAGGCCTTGCATACAACCTTGCTCGCAAAACATGGTCAAGAAATGCTCTTTCTTCTCCTCTGTACCACCACCCATCTACATTCATACTGAGGTAGAGATTTCTTCTTTCAATAGAGAGGAGAAAACGATGTTGTGGATCGGTTGGTTTTTAAATAGTAACATACTTTTCAAACGACTCCTGTTAGTCTTTCAAGGGCTCTTCTTTTTTATTCTTAATGATTCTTCAATGGGAACTGTCCACTTCAGCCTCCGACTCGAGTCTGCAGGGTGGAGTGGCTGCCAGTGTTCCAATGTGTACTTGACAAATGTCCCTGTAGTATGATTGAGCCCCCCCCACCCCGCCCGGGTTTCTCTGGCAGTGACAAGGCTGTTTAACAAGGAGACCACATCCTCATTGTCCCTCAATGCAGCCAGCCTCAACACCCAGATTCCACTTCTGCTGTTGGGAGAGTTGGGACAGGAAAGGTTAGCTCATGCCACATTGACGCCAACTGAATTTGAGTCTGACCATGCCCAAAGGATGGGCACTTCTCTTTAAATATGGGTTCCAAGTTTGAAACAAAGCTCCCCTTTCAGTCTGAGAATCTTCCAGAGAATGAATGAGCTTCCATTAAAAAAATAAATAAAAATCGATGTGAAGTTTGGGTATGGTAGTGCATGTCAGTAATCCCAGGACTTGGGAGGCTGAGACAGGAGGATGGAAGGTTCATAGGCAGCCTCAGTAACTTTGCAAGATGCTTAGCAACCTAGTGAGACCCTGTTACAAAATAAAAATGTTAAAAAAAAAAAAAAGGCTAGGGGTATAGCTCAGAGGTAAATGTTTCTTTGGCCTTTCCCTGAGTGGTGGCTTCGGGCCATTTGCAGCAATAGCAGCAGCGCCTGCAGTGGTAGAGGCCATGGTTGGAATTTATCAAGTACCATCTTCTATAGTGGACTATGCGGTCCTCAGAGCCAAGTCTTCACAGCTGTGGGCCCTGTTGATGTGTATGGGGACGGGACCTGGGAGCAGGCGCTCACTCACAGCTCCTCAGAAAGATGAGGCCATGCCAGAAAGTGGGCCCAGGTGTAGCTCTGAATTCTTCTCCTCCTCCCTCTCATTGCTACCACTTGTCCTTGGAGCTAGAAAAATCCTTTCTTTTCCCCCTACTTACTTCCCTGGCCCCCTTTTCCCCCATCTCTCTGGCAAAATTCCTTTCTACTGGAAAAAAAGGTGGGTGAAAAACAGAAGCTCTGTCAGGAAGGGCTCTGGCACAGACAGCTAAAATTTTGCTTCTGGCATTCATTCATTCGTTCACTTGTCCATCCGTCCGTCAGTCTATCCATCCATCCATCCATCCATTTGTTCAGCAAAGGCCACAGAGCACCTGGAGCACCACCTCTGGTGCTCTCAACTGCAAAGCCCGAACCCCCGGGCCGTCCAGATTCATTGTCACCAGGAGGCTCCGAGGGGTGCTCACCGTGCAGTCCCGAGCACTTGATTAATATGCTGCGGTTCGGGCAGCGCCAGACTACTTCATCACCCCTCCCCCGCCCGGTTACCATGACAACATTATTTTAACAAACAGCTTCTTAATATTTAATGAAAATTATGCTTCTGACAGGCGAGCAGAACAACCGTACTACAAAGGGCCTGGAAGGGTCCACGAGGACATTTTTGCACAAAGCCATCAGCTTCTCCTGATCCCTGTGAGCTGAGCTGTTTGCTGGCAGCAAATGCGCGTGTTCTGGGACCAGGAGCCACTGGGACGCCAGGCCTGGGTTCCCCGCAGCAATGGAAGGTTGTCACTTTTCTAATGCAGAATGTCACAATGGCTCCATGAGGATGGGGTGGCGTAATAGCATTATTAAACACGTCTTTGTACACTGATCTGCTAATTTCACCCCAGCTCGCCTAAGTCTGCTGAAAGCCTCGTTTGCTTCCTGTGTTTTGAATACAACAGGGTTTATAAGACAGTGGGCACGGGGCCCAGAGCATGTGCCAGGGTGCAAAGCATCCCATGCCTCCACCTCAAGGTGCCACCTGCCCTACCCAGGTGACTCAAAGGCCAGCAGGTACAGGGATGGGGAGTGCCAGCCCTCTTCTCAAAGGGATGCATGTCAAGAGAGAGAAGACCAGAAGGATACAGACCACCCTCTGCCAACCCCCATCACCAGTTGGTCTGTGTCAGGCACAGTGCTAAGCACTTGAAGGCAAAAATTTCACATCCAGATCCCCACTGAGTGTGGAGAGAGGATGATAATGCTCGTCTCTTAGCTATGTGACCTTGGATAAGTAACTCAGCCTCTCTGCGCCTCAGATTTCTTATCCATAAAGTGGGGATAATAACACTAGCTACATGAACACTTGCCATAAGCCTGAAAGTGAAATAAACACAGAAGACCTAGAACAGTCCCTAAATACTTAAAACAGTGAGACCATGGTAAGCATTAAATACATGCTAGCAAGAACTTCAGATTTCCATGGGAGACACATGCAATTAGAGTAATAGCCAAAGTGCCATACGTAGTTACTATAGTATACATCCAGCACCACCATGTGTTGGAGTTACACTGTCTCATTAACTCTTCAGAGGCAAGCCTACCAGGTAGATATTGTCATCATCACTATATTCACCCTGCAGATGAGGAAACAGAGGCTCCAAGGCGGGGCAGGAAACTTGCCCAAGAGCCTGAGGCTGCTAGGAGAGGATCCGAGTGGGCGTGGGCTAGGTGAGCCCCTCGCCAGTGCAGAGTGCGCTGTCCCGGGCGCGGTGGAAACCCGGTGCATCCCTGGTGGACGCTGGGTGGGGCTGTCTAGGGGATGAGGCTGAAGCTGCCGTGGAAGCCAGGCGTCCCCATGGACAGACAGTGGACAGGAAGGCGGGAAGCAGTTGCAAGTAGTTGGCCTAGAGCGGGGAGACGCGGGCCATGCTGGAGAAGGAGGCCAGATCTGGCTCAGCTGTTCAAAAGGCAGAGTCTTGGCACCGAATGGGAGCTTGTCTCAAACAAAATGACCTGTTTATTTAAAATATACTTTGGACTTTTATTAAAATAAATAGATTGGAAGAGGGAGGATGGGACAAGAGGAAGAGAGTGGAGATTGGGGTGTTTTCCATTTCTTCCTGATGGTATCTCATTGAGTGGGACAGTCTGAGAATGTCTGCGTGGGCCGTGCGTGGATGTGGAAACATTTCCTGCCAGTACCTCCCAGAGCGAAGAGACAGAGAAGGGAAAGGAATTATGGAGGAAGATACAAAATCATAGCATACTTCTTTGTTTTGTTTTGTGTTGGAGATTGAACCCAGGGGCATTCTGTCTCTGAGCTACACCTCCCACCCTTCTTATTTATTTATTTTTTTAAATTTTGAAACAGGATCTCACTAAGTTTAACTAAGGTTCTCACTAAGTTGTTGAAGACAGCCTCCAAAACCATGCCTGGCTGTATGCTATAACTTTAAAAACATATTTGTAACCGAGCGTGTTGGTCCATGCAGACTTGGGAGTCTGACACAGGAGGATCACAAGTTCGCAGCCAGCCTCAGCAATTTAGTGAGGTCCTCTACAGCTTAGTGAGACCCTATTTCAAAATTTATTTATTTATTTATTTATTTATTTATTTATTTTGGTGGTACTGGGGGTGGAACCCAGAGGCTTTCTACTTCTGGGCTATACTCCCAGAGCCATTTTTTTATATTTTATTTGGAAACAGGGTCTCACTAAGTTGCTGAGAGCCTCACTAAGTAGCTGAGGCTGGCTTCGAACCAGCGCGATCCTCCTGTCGTCTCAGCCTCCCAAGCGCTGGGATTACAAGCGTGCGCCACCACGCCTGGCTCTGTTTCAAAATTTAAAGTTTAAAATAAAATAAAATATGGCTGAGAGCGTAGCTCAGAGATAAAATGTTCCTGGGTTCAATCCCCAGTACCAAAACAAACAAAAAACTTATCTGTGTATCAGTTAGCCACTGTCACAGTAGTGCTTTGTAACAAATAACCACAAACCTCAGTGGTGAACAAGGAACATTTGCAGGGTCCCAGGGTCCCACCGAGCTCAGCTTCTTCTGGTTGGGACAGCTCGCACACCTAAGGTTAGTCGGGGGCTCTGCGGGTCCAGGCTGTGCTCACCGCATCTCTGGGGGTTGGCTGCGAGCTGGCTGATCTAAGATGACCTTGGTGGCCATGACAGGAGGCACAGCCCCACACATCCTCCCCCCTGCAGCAGTCTCGCCCAGGCATGACGTCATGGTGGTGACAGGGCGCAAGGGTACAATCAGAAAGTTCCCAGCGCTCTCTCCTTGGCTCCCTTCACCTCTCTATCACCTGAGGTACCAAAGCCAGAATGGCAGCGGGAGGCCTGTGGCTCGAGTTGGGTACAGAAACTGCCACCGCAGTCAAAATCTAGGGTGCCCTCAAACACAAACTGGGGACATCCATGTCATTCCTCCTGCCCCCCAAAAGAGCTCAGCCTCCAAGGGAAACCTGAGCGCAGGACATTGAAACTGGCATCAGCATCTTCCTTGTCGCACCTGACCCAGGTGTCTACAGTGACACGGGACACATTGTAAGGGGACGGGGACCTGGTCTGCTCTGAGAGGACCCCTGCTGGGGAGCGTGGCACCCCCGGCCCAGTGCCTGGGGATCTCTGAAGCCTTTCTAAGCACCTGGACGTTGGAGCCTTTTAACTCCAGGGGGGACGCTACAGCAGAAATGAGTGTTTGGATTTTATACATAAGAAAACTAGCCGGGCATAGTGGCGCACTTGTAAGCCTAGCATTTGGGAGGCTGAGGCAGGAGGATTGCAGTTCGCAGACAGCCTCAGCTACTTAGTGAGGCCCTTTGCAACTCAGTGAGACCTTGTTTCAAAATAAAGAATAGCCGCACGCACGCTTGTAATCCCCGTGCTTGGGAGGCGGAGACAGGAGGATCGTGCAGGTTCGAAGCTAGCCGTGCTGGCTTAAGAGACCCTGTTTCCAAATAAAAAGTATAAAATAGGTATGGGAGTGTAGCCTGGAGGTAGAAGGGCTTCCAGGAACCCCAGTACCACCAAAATAAATAAATAAAATAGGGAATTAAAAAACAGGGCTGGGAGTGTCACTTGGAGGTAGGATGACCCTGGGTTCCATCCCCAGTACTACAAGAAGAAAAAGAAGAAAGAGAAGAAGAGAAGGAAGGAAGGGAGGGAGGAAGGAAAACTCTTGCAATCCCAGTACTTGGAGGCTGAGACAAGAGGATGGCAGGTTTGAAGTCGTTTGAGCAACTTAGCCAGGCTTTCAGCAACTTAGTGAGATTCTGTTTCCAAATAAATAAAATGGCATTGAGATGTAGCTCAGATGGGGGAGGGGGAGGGGAGGAGAGGGGTGGAGGGAGGGCAGGCTGTGTTGGCTGCCAGTCCTGGGGAGGCAGAGGAGGCGAAGGCGGACACCAACTGAAGCTCGGGTTTCTTTGCCTCAGGTCACAGCTCCATTTGTGTGTCACCACTGAGCATCTGTGTGACCCTGAGCAGGGTTGTTTGCTTGTCCTTCGTAAACTGGGGAGGGTAGTGTTCACCTCTGAGAGTTAAGAGAACCCGCGTATGAATCCACAGCACGGGCTCAGACTGTATCTGGGTTAGACACAGCAAACGCTGGGCAGCTCCCGTCCACGTGGCCTCGCTGTGTGCACGATGCTTAAGCATAAGGGGAAATGAAGTCGTCTGATAAGTGTAGTTTGTGGCACAGAGTCACTCGAGGCGTCTCGCGTAGTGACATTTAAGAGTCCTTGGGGTGGGTGACTTGCCCGGAATCCCCCAGTTAGTGAGAGCAGCATTAGAAGCAGTAACTAGGACCTTCAAGATCCATCCCTTTCTGTTTCCCAAGCTACCTGCCCCTGCTGAGAAGGGCTCCTGTCCCACCTCTAAGGGCTCCTCACCCACTCTGCTGCTCCGTGAGTCTCACTATTAAAAGGGTACTTTTAAGCCAGGCGTGGTGGCGCACGCTTGTCATCCCAGTACTTGGGAGGCTGAAGCAGGAGGAATATGGTTCGCAGCCAGCTTCAGCTACTTAGGCCCTCCGCAACTTACTGAGACTCTGTTTCAAAATAAAGAATATGAAACAGGGTTGGGGGTGAAGCTCAAAAGTAGAATGCTCCTGGGTTCCATCTCCATTGCCTCAAAAAAAAAAAAAAAAAAGTACTGTCAAGCCTGGCTTGGTGATGCACACTTGTAATCCCGGTGCTTAGGAGGCTGAGATAGAATTGTAGATTTGAGGCCAGCCCCGGCAACTTAGTGAGGACTAGGGAGACCCTATTTCAACTTGGAGAGACCCTGTTTCAAAATAAAAAATAAAATGCGCTAGAGGTGTAGCTCAGAGTGGAATGTCCCTGTATTCAATCCCTTGTACCAAAAAATAAATAAATAGATAAATATTAAAAGTACCTTCCTATGTCCAGTGGAAAACCCCCCTCCTTAAAACTTTCAGCTAGCCACTTACATGGGACTCTGCACCAGATTTGCATCCACCAGGCAAGCAGGAGACAGTTTATATCTAAGAACACTTAATTAGCACTCGGTTTAATTAAGGTAAATCAATCTCCCTCCCATGCCCCCCTCAAAAAAGAGGGCTGTTATAAGCGTAGTCCCTAACTGGGGAAGTTCTGATTTTGTAGCTGCTAATCAGACTCCAAATTGCTAGCTTGTTGTCTTAATCTGCCCCTGAGATTTTCCACCTTCCCTGTGTGATTTCTCTCCTTTCTTGGCCACAGTTCAGAGACCAGCTTTGCACTGTAGCTTATCACACTGTGACCATTGTTCCCCATAAGGAGTGAATGGAAATAACAGCCTTTGCTCACAGCTTTGACCACACACACACACGCATGCACACGCACGCACACGCATGCACGCACACACGCATGCACTTTGCAACCACTGCGGCTATGACCCTTTGCCTCCAGCCCCAAGAGCCTTCCATCCTTTTGAAAGTTTTTCTTCCTTCTTCTAAAGAATAGTGACCCACCAAAAAATGGACAAAGGTGAGAGGCACAAACCGGTCCTTGGGTCCCTAGAATTTCTCCTCCCCCCTAAGGGTACAAAGATAGCAGTAATGCCCCCACTCCCCGAGCCCAGCTCCCGCCACCCCACACAGGCTCTGTCATGCCCACGCGTCACCGCAAGGTCTCGCTCAGACAGAGCTCTGCCTTTAAAACACAAAGCACATCACGTCACTCAGGGATAGCGGCCATCAGACACCTTCTCCTTGCTCTAGACTCCTTCCCCTGGCTTCCCTAAGCCCAAAAGGCCTCGCCGCCCTTCCTCTAATGGGGTTCCTTGCAATGTCCCCTCCTAGTCCCCAGCTTCAGCCACCCCCCCTGAGGCTTCTCGTTCCTCGGCTGCACCAAGTCTGGCCCCACCTCACAGTTCTGCCTCTACTTTCATGCGGATGCCCTGTGTGCACCTGGATTCCCTCCAAAACACAGATGGTAAAAATGGCAAAGCTCGTAGCTTTATGGGGATGGGACCTGGACAGGGTAGGGTGGAAAGGGAGGAGGGAAAATGTGCGCTGCCAAGCAGAAACAAGAGTGAGGGAAAGGAAGGGACGAGGAAGAGAGAAAGGGAGCGCTCCAAATGCAGGGTTGGGGCTGAAGGATCACTCCGATCGCTTCAGGAGACGCGCTGGCAGTTGCTCCCACACATGGGATGTCTTTGGAGTGGGGCCGTGCAGAACAGTCAGTTACTATAATGCAACATATGTGTTCCCCCAATCCACCACGCTCTTGCAAAACTGCACCTTAAAAATCACGGGGCTGGTTCGAAGCCAACCTCACTGGCTTAAGAGACCCTGTTTCCAAATAAAAAATATAGGTCTGGGAGTGTAGCCCAGAGGTAGAATGGTTCCATCGCCAGTACCACCAAAAAAAAAAAAAAAAAAATCACAGGACTTACAGGGAAATGTGCTTAGGGGAATAATAGTGTCGGGGGGAGCAGATACTAATAATGGTAATGGTAATGGCATAGTTTTACATGCTACCATGGTTTTGAAGTACACAGACTACTGCAATGAACATGATACTTTATCTTGCAAAAAGACTTGTTTGCTTAAGGAACTGGTGCCAGAGGGTTGCAGCTTGGGCGTTAGTGGGAAGTGGGGAAGAGCGTGGCATTGAGCCGAGGTTGTATCACCAGGCGTGAGTGGCGGAGCTCATAACATATCAGGTAAACCGAGGTAACTCGCAGCTGTGTGTGGTTTGCTATTCCTCTGCAGCTGCATGGAGCTGGACGGAGTTTTCTGAGCTCACCTTCTGTTTCTCACTGCTGAAATTGGTCACGAACAGATGCAAAAGCCACAGTCTATTCGACATGTTCTCTAATACACCAATTGTGTTTGGAACAAGTGTTTGTTTTTGAGCATTCAAGCAGAACTGGCAGTACTATGGCTCAGAAAAGTCCATCAGGAGCAGAGGGAGTGAGGAATCCGCTTGTCAGCGCTTCCCTTTCCCACCTTCCATGGGTCACAGTCCCAGCAGCAGCAGCAGCAGCCGCAGCAGCAGCTCTCCTTTTCGCTCAGGGTGGGCAACCTGGCTCCTCCGTCCAGCCCCAGCCCCCTTGGAGCTGATCAGGAGGGACCTGAGCACAGACGGTGCAGCAAACCCGTATTGTAGGCACTGGCCATGAATGCCTGGCCTTTGTACAAGGGAAGGGAGCAGACTCGTTTTCCTCGAACCCAGAGAGCAGGCGAGCCACACAGACCTAGCGAGGCATCTGTACTGGATACAGACCCACCCTTAGCCTTATATGCCAGCCTCTGGTTTCTTTAGACTTCCACTTACAAAGATACCTCTGCAGAAGGCAGCAACAAAGTCCGCAAAGTCATAGCAACACACAACATTCACCTGCCCACTTTGGAATTCTAAACAAAAATGTGGAGCCATGGGAGCTAGGAGTGACTTGATCTGAATTGTATTATTACAATATTGCTCTGGAGCGGTATTGAAAGGATGGAATTTTGGAGCATGAATGTAAAAGCAGGAGACCAGGCAAGAGGCAATGGCGGCCTGGACCAGGATCAGAGAGTTGGGGCTGGTGCGCAGTGACCAGATGAGGGATATATTTTGGTAAAAGAGCCAGCAGGAGATGCTGCTGGATGGTCTGGGTGAGGGGAAGAGCAGACGGTGGTCTGCCGTGATCCCACTGCTGGGAGCTTTCTGGCTCAGGGGAAAGTCCCTGGACTGCAGTCAGGAGTCAGGCTTGACCCCTCAGCAGGACAATCTTTGGCAAAGAGTGACAACTTTAACTCATGGAGATGCTGAGTTTGTCATCTCTCGAGGAATGCCCAGAGGCCCCTTGGCATTAGCGACAGCATTTGGCTGTGATCAAAGCAGACGCACCCAGGAAGAGTGCAGTACAGAAGGGTGGGGGGCGGACTGTGGCCCCTCCGTGCTGACCTATATACCCAAGGCCCTCTCCTGGGGCTGGGGGCTTTTGTTGGAGGATCTGGGGGCTCATCACAACAGCACCGGCAATAGCAAAGCATTTAAAGCAGAGGTTCTTAGCCGGGCATGGCTGTGCGCAAATGTAATCCCCATACTGGGGAGGCTGAGACAGGGGGATTGCAGGTTTGAGGCTAGGCTTTGCAGCTTAGCAAGGCTCTATTTCAAAAATAAAAGTGCTTGGAGGTATAACTCTGAAGTAGAATGTCCCTGGGTTCAATACCCAATACTGAAAAATAAAAACTAAATAACACAGTGGTTCTTAGCAGTGGGAGGAATGAGGGTGAGAGAGCCCAGGGGCCCTTTGACAGTGTCCGGGGACATTTGGAGTTGAAGCAGGGATGCTATTAGCATGTAACTGAAGCCCTACACTGCCCACAACAGTGCTCCGCAAACAAAAGTTTTCCAGCCCAAAGTATCACTTCTGCCAGAGTGAAGAAACCCTGATATAAAGTATTGTGGACAGCCGGGCGTGGTGGGGCACGCTTGTAATCCCTGTGCTTGGGAGGCGGAGACAGGAGGCTCACGCAGGTTCGAAGCCAGCCACGTGCGCTGGCTTAGGAGACCCTGTTTCCAAATAAAAATGTAAAAATAGGTCTGGGAGTGTAGCCCGGAGGTAGAAGGGCTTCCAGGAACCCCAGTACCACCGAAAAAATAAAAAATTAAAAAATAAAGTATTGTGGACACCCAATATTAGGGAGATGAAATGGTTAAGCTTTCCCAGGCCTACTGGAACACCCTCGGGACGGGAGCCCTAGACATACGGCTGGGGGCTCCACACATCCACACCTGTTCTAGGCATCTGTATGCTTGGGAGGCATCAAATAAGAGCTGAGCACACCTGTGGGTGAATCAGGGTTTCTGAAAGACCAATTCAGAAAAAGAGAAAAAGAAAAACGCACCAAAATGCCATAAAAAGCAGTATGTGCTAACAATTGGAAACAGCCAAGATGCCATTCGACGGGTGGACAGGTCAACAGGCGTTCATCCAACAGGATATTCATTCGCCATAGGAAGAGGTGGACCATTAGCTGTGCAGAGATGTGGAGGGACCTTAAATGAGCATCGCTTCGCGTAGGAAGCCAATCTAAAGGGCCTTGGACTGTGCGAGTCCCACTTCCTGCCCTTCTGGCAAATGTGGAGCTATGGAGGTGTGAGAGATGAGAAGTGAGAGGAACAGTAATCAGGAGGAGAGGGGCGGGTAGGACGGTGAGGTTATTCTCTTTGGTACTGCAATGGTACTGTAATGGACAGTAGGTATTTGTCAAAACCCATAAAATATACCATACCAAGGGGAACTGTCAGAGGAAGCGTGGCCTTAACACTAACCTGTCAATGTTGGCTCTAGTAGCAGGTGTGCCACCCCCGCAGGCGAGCTCAGTGGTGGGAAACAGGGAGGGGGGCCCGGGGTTATACCACACCTCCTGCCCATTTTTTCTACAAACCTAAAACCGCCCTAAATATTAAAGTCAATTAAGTACAACACTTAAGGTTAAACAATATGATGGAACAGAAATAAGAAAATTATTATGATCATTATAATAGCTGACCTTGACCGAGTGCTTCTAAGGAGTCAAAAGGAAAAGGGAAAGTCGGGCCCTGTGTGTGTAGCTGGAGAGGACACCCCAGAAGAAAGACAGGTGACCCCCAAGAACCTTACTCAGGTCCAAGCAGGTGGATCTGGAGACTTGTGCATCTAGGCCCTACCACCAGCCGAGGACAAAGGCCCTGTTACCATCTTCATCTTATAAGACCAGGAAATGGAGACTCTGAGACACTGAGTCACTCCCAGGGCCACAGAGCATCAATGAGATTTGTACCAAATCTCATTGACAGCTGAGTCCTTGGACCTGACTCTGTGTGTGTGTGTGTGTGTGTGTGTGTGTGTGTGTGTGTGTGTACAAGAGGGCATGCGAATGTGAGGCTGTGAGGTTGGGAATGTGCGTGAGTGGGTGTGTGAGAAGGTGTGTGACAGAGAGTGATGCAGTGGTGATTAGTGAGTGAAAAGAAGAAGAAATACATCAAAAAGAAAATATAAAGCCGGGTCTGGTGGCGCACGCTTGTAATCCCAGCATTTGGGAGGCTGAGACAGGAGGATCCCGGTTCTCAGACAGCCTCAGCTACTCAGTGAGACCCTGTTTCAAAATAAAGGAAAAAAAAATAGGGCTAGGGGTGTAGCTCGGAGTCAGAATGTCCCTGAGGTCCATCCCCAGTACCACAAAAAATTTATATATATATACACACATACACACACGTGTGATACATATATAAATGTATATATACATATATATATATATATATATATATATATCTTGTACACATGTACACACGCAAATGAAGGAGAAAAAGTAAAAGGAGGGACATGGAACAGAAGATTCTGGAAGGAGGGGAGCAGGAGGGGGCGGGGCGCTGCGTGGAGCCACTGAGGGAGATCTTCCAGAGGCCCTGGCCTGCTCCCGCCCTGCGTCTGGGTCTCTTCCTGTGGGCCGCTGCCACCCTCCGCCTGCCCGCCGGGGCTCGTCATGGGACAGTGTGCGTGGTGGCCAGGCTGACCAGTGTTTCCCTTGGACCCCCACCAGCTGCATGGGAGCCAGTCTCCCACCCGGGTGGTCCTGAGGATTTCAAGCCACACAAAGGGGGGGCCTCCATCATTTCTCCAGGGTGCTCTTTAAAAAAAAAAAAAATCCATCTCATCCTTCCCTGCTCCAAAGAGCTGCCCCTGGTTTTGCCGCCGGTCTGAGTCTAGAAATACATGAACAGCCCTTTTCCTCTTTGGAAGGTGCTAGAATGAGCCAGTTTCCTGAGGACACTCTTGCCTAATCCAGCTGCCTGGCCTGATGTGTTCCTGTCTTTTGTAAGGGGATGGCATTCCCGAAGGAAAGGTGGCCGTCCGCTTTCCTTTGAAAGGACAAAGTTTGACCACACCGGAGACTGCCTTCTAGCCAAGAGATTTATTGGGAAGGGGTTGTTGCAGCTGAAGGGAACCAAGAAGAGCGAGAGCGAGACAGAGAGAGAGAGAGAGAGAGAGAGAGAGAGAGAGAGAGAGAGAGAGAGAGAGAGGAGGGGAGGGGAGGGGAGGGGAGGGGAGGGGAGGGGAGGGGAGGGGAGGGGAGGGGAGGGGAGAGGAGAGGAGAGGAGAGGAGAGGAGAGGAGAGGAGAGAGGGGGGAGGGAGGGAGAGAGACAGAGAGACAGAGAAGGGGAGAGAGAGAAAGAAGAACAAAGGAAGAGAGAGGGCGACTGGGGTCAGCGCTATATTCGGGCTTGGGGTTACATTGGGGGCTAACAGGCTAGGGGAAATGACTTTTAAACTAATTGGCTAGGGTCCCATGGGAGGGGTCCTGCGGCCAGGTAATTGGCTTGGGGTCAGTGGGGAAATATCCCTTTCACTGATTGGCCAAGGGGCACCAGGAGGAGGCAGGTCTCCCAGGTAACTGACCAGGTGCACCAGGAGGGGGATGGTAGCTTATCAGGTCGGCCCAGGGCCTCTCAGGAAACTCAGCTGGGGGCTGAGGCTTCTGAAGTCAGAACTTAATTCATCTAACATCCTTGGCCACTTTCCTAATTCTGCTTTGTCATTTCTTCATCCATCTTAGTAGCCTGACCCCCACCCTCCACCTACTCACAGAGAAATGACAAGGACATGGCTCTTGCCTTGGTCTCAGCCCCCCACCCCGTGTCTGGCACGGTGCCTGGCACACAGCAAGTCCTCGGGGGATGTTGGAACTGCACTGCTGTGAATCTGGAATAGTCTCCATGGACCTGGGGGCTGAGAGTTCAGAGGGGCACTCTTCTGTCCATTCCAGGGACTCTAGCTACAGCCCCTTCTCAATCTCATATTGGTTTTCAATCCCCGCATTTCCCTCACCCCTCTCCCTAGGGTCATCTCTGGTGAATTACATTAAATTGCAATTCATGTTGACATTGCTTTCGGCTCTCTCCCATGTGCAAGGGGAGGGGGGCGGGCACATAGGTGGTAGCAAATTGCAGGGACCCATGGTAATTTCTTGACAGGGGAGGTGTGAGCATTGTCGGGGACATTTGCAATTAAATTAGGTGACACTCCTGTGGGTAGAAGAAGGGGCAGAAGAGACATGGGGGGGGGTGCTCATTTAAGGTGAATTGGCTTCTCTTCAGAGGAGCTGCGGGAGATGCAACCAGACCGCACAGGAAGAGGGTGTGGCCGCCAGGATTATTTCCAGCATAATTGCCTTTGTGGCTCCAGTTTTAGCATTCAATTTCTATAAGCCCTTTTGCAATTGCAATTGTAAACAGATGTGTTTGCTCTTACCCTGTGACACCTTGTTCTGCTCTTCTCTGTGGTTTCCTTATCCTCACCAGTGTCCAGCTCCTTAGGTCACAGACAAGGGCCAAATGTGTTCACCCCGCGTGTATTCTGGATGCTGTGTTGAGATACAGGGCCCCAAGGCCGGTGCTGTCCCTGCCTCTCAGGCACCCCAGTGTAGAAGTCAGGCAGTTTTCATATTATGTGAAAAATACTCTGACTGCATTAAGCATAAAGGGGTCTGCAGTTTGACCATCAGAACCTTCTAAAAAGTCTTACCTCGTCTCTTGCTAACCTCAGCCCTCCCCTGCCAAGTCAGACCCTTCCCTAGAATCAGCTTTATTAAGAGTTTCAATCCGCTCACTCAGAATTTTTTTTTCTCCCCCGCAATCAGTGATTCATCAGCCTGCAATTCATTAGGATTACTATTATTGTCAGTAATAGCACAGCTGGGCACTCAGTCTCCTGCTCTCCACTGATAAGTGGGGCAAATGCAGAGGCAGGGGGTCCACCCTGCCGGCCCCAGGGTGCTCCTCAAAGGTGGATCGCTCAGAGGAGGTGGGTACACTTCTCAAACCAGATCCCCAGATCCCACGTCCCACAGTCCTTCTGTTCGGCCTGCTCTTTGGAACCTTCTTACAGCTCCTTACTGTGATGTTTCTTCTTAAGGCAAATTTTATTTATTTATTTATTTATTTATTTATTTATTTATTTATTTATTTGGTGTATTGGGTTTCCTGGAAACGCTTCTACCTCCGGGCTACACTCCCAGACACCTATTTTTTATAAAATGAAGGCAAATTAACAAGGAAGCTTATGGTGGGTTTCCAGAGGCCCAGGCTAGCAGGACACACTTTAGAAAGCAGGATGCCTTTGTCACTGGAGTTAGAATGGCAGCCATCAAGAATATAAATAACAATAAGTGCTGGCGAGGATGTGGAGGGAAAGGAACTCTTATCACGCTGCTGGTGGAATTGTAAGTTGGTACAGCCAGTGTGGAGGTTCCTATGGAACCACCAAATGGCCCAACTACGCTCCTCAGTATTTATCCAAAAGAACTAAAGTCAATACTATAGTGATACATGCATGCTCGTGTTGCCAGCAGCACTATCCACAACAGGCAAGTTATGAAAACAACCTGGGTATCTGTCAGAAGGTAAATGGATAAAGAAAATATACATGAATACACAACGGAATTTTACTCAGTCATAAAAAAAACAAAATTATGTCATTTGTAGGAAAATGGATGGAACGCCATGCTAAGTGAGCTCAGCCAGACTCAGAAAGCCAAGGGTCATGTGTTTTCTCTCAAATGTGGAAGATATATAGAGAGGAAAAATGGGGGTGGGTCTCATGAAAATAGAAGGAAGACTAGTAAAATAGAAGAAGGGGACCAGGAGGAGGAGAGGGGAGGGGAGGTACTGGGAATGAAACTGACCTTGCTATATATACAAATATGTCACAACAAATCCCACTATTATATATAATTATAATGTATCAATCAATTTTTTGTGTGTGTTACTGGGGGTGGAACCCAGGGGCTTTCTACCTCTGAGCTACACTCCCAGACCTATTTTCTATTTTATTTGGAAACAGGGTCTCACTAAGTTGCTGAGAGCCTCACTTAAGTAGCTGAGGCTGACTTCAAACTTGCACGATCCTCCTGTCTCAGCCTCCCAAGCGCGGGGATTACAAGCGTGCACCACCACGTCCGGCTTCAATTAAACTTTTTTAAAACAGAAACTGGGATGCTAGAGGCAGGAGAGCTGTTCCTCACACTGGTCCACCCCAATAGGCCCTGGGTGTCTTGGGAGAGAGCCCTGGCCTCACACCCACTCAGCTCTCCACGAGACCAAAGGTTGGAAGTGGGAGGAGAGGGCAGCCCCTCCAAACACAGGGACAGATCTTCGTCCCGTGTGTCAGGACAGCTTTGTCTTGGCCAGGTGCAGGTCTTGGCCAGGTGCAGTGGCCCCAGTCACCCAAAAGACGCGTTTTGGCTTAGAGCCCCCAAGCAGCATCGCTCAATCTGGAAATCATGGAGGACAGCGCCTTCAGGTGAGCGAAACACTTCCAGACCTTAACAGGGAAATGAGCAAGGTGGGCCCACTGGTTTTATCCAAGCGTGTAAAGAAGCACTAGGTATTCAGATCAGTGTGTGTGTGTGTGTGTGTGTGTGTGTGTGTGTGTGTGTGTGTGTTACTAGGGATGGAACCCAGGGGGTATTCTACCTCTGAGCTACACCACCCCTATTTTTTTATTCTTTATTTTATTTTTTTATTTTTATTTTTTTATTTTTTTGGTGGTACTGGGGTTCCTGGAAGCCCATCTTCCTCCGGGCTACACTCCCAGACCTATTTTATATTTTTGAAACAGGGTCTCTTACGCCAGCACGGCTGGCTTCGAACCTGCGCGATCCTCCTGTCTCCGCCTCCCAAGCGCGGGGATTACAAGCGTGCGCCACCACGCCCGGCTTTATTCTTTATTTTGAAACAGGGTCTCACTAAGTTGCAAAGGGCTTCACTAAATAGCGGAGGCTGTCCTCAAACTGCGATCCTCCTGTCTCAGCTTCCCAAAAACTGGGATTACAAGCGTACGCCATCATGCCCAGTTTCTTTTTTTTTTTAAATACACTTTTATTGGTGCATTGTAATCAAATATCATAATGAAGCTCAGAGTGATACGGGCCGGTAAGGACACAGCACTGTGGGCTTAACCCCAGGCCCTCCCCTTCCCCATACATGACTTTGAAATTAGCATTAATAATATTCCACATGTGCACAGCTTCAAATTTTCTTCATCAAATCTCCCTCCCCTAAACCCCCTCCATCACTCCACTGGGGTTTCTCCCTCTCTAATTAGAATCCCTCTTATATCCCAAATTTTCTCTAGCATCCACATAGGAGGGAAAAAAAAACAAAAACCTCTGGCCTTTCAATTTCTGAGACTGACCGTTGTCACTTAGCATAAAATTATCAAGTTCTGCCCATTTGCCTGCAAATGACATCATTTTGTTCTTTTTTATGGCTGAGTAAGCAGAAACTCGTCTTAGAGGTGAGGACTCTCTGGCTCATCAAGGAAGTGACTTGCCCAGGGTCTCATGGCTCTTCTTCATCCCAACGTCCTTGTCATTCCACTAAAACCTCCAGAAAGAAAAATGGGGGGGGGGGGGTACAGTTTAAAAAACCTTCAGCGAAAGTCAGAGATGATGGCGAGGGCGGAGGTGGAGATGGTAGTGTCGCCCATCGTTGGAAATTGTTCATCCTGATGGTGATGATGTTATTAACTATTCACTTTCAGAAAACCATCTGACAGCCCTTTAACAGACACACACATACTCAGCTCTGTTAAACAATAAAAAAGGCCGGGTGCGGTGGCGCACGCTTGATGCATCTCACCCACAGGAAAAGAACAACAGCTCGTGATTCCTGTGTGTTCCTAAGCGTTTGCTTGTGTTAACTAACTCCTCAAAGCTATGGTATTCTCTGAGGCTGATGCCATGACCTTTTACAGAGAAGGAAAATGCAGCTCAGAGAGGCCGAGTCACCTGCTGGGGCCACTCAGCTGGAGATTGGCCCTGGGCTGCAGCCCACCCGGCCCAACTGGCCTAGACCTGCCCATCCGGCTTGAGCTTTGGGCCACTGCACTGGTTTTGAGGAAACCTGCTCCAGGCCTTGTTCTTCCAGTTGTAACTGTAGTCTTGCATGGACTTGTCCAGTGTTACTCCCTGCAGGTTCTTATCATTTTTCCAAAGTCCTAGAGTCCAGGATTAGGGATTCAGTCAAAAATCATGGAGTCCAGATTTTCTAGAATGCATCTTTTTTGAAGGGTGCATTTGTATTTTGTTTTGTTTTGTTTTGTTTTGTTTTGTTTTGTGGTACTGGGGTGGAACCCAGGGGCTTTTTTTTTTTTTTTTTAACCTCTGGGCTACACTCCCAGACCTACACTCCCAGGTCTGTTTTATACTTTATTTGGAAACAGGGTCTCACTAAGTTGCTGAGAGCCTCATTAAGTAGCTGAGGCTGGCATCGAACCTGTGCTATCCCCTGTCTCAGCCTCCCGGGCACTGGGATTACAAAGTGTGCGCCACCACGACCGGGCTTGCATTTGTTTTTTAAATCTCTCTCCAGAGAACCAGATAGTGCTGGTTTACCATTGCACAGAGAAAACTTATTAAATCGCAAGCCCTTTGCAACTGTTTTTTTAAAAAAAAAATCTATCCATTCGTGGCTTTACTCAGAAGCAACCCCTCAAATCCCAGACCTTTGTCCCCAAAAGCAAGGGCATCACCATTTCTTTTTTCTTTTTTGCTGCGTTTGTGGTACGTGGGTCTGAATGTTGTGTCTTAACTCCTCTTAACCCAGTTCCATAATCACACCTCCCACCCCACTTCCCAATCCCCTGATTTGCACAGAAAATAAAATCGATGTATCTCAAGTAGGAAACAACCAATCCAGACAGGTTCCACCTGAGGTGGGAATTATGCAGGCAGCCTCGTGCAAATGGGGTTGGGGGAGAGACAAAAATAAAGTGGTGTTAGCAGAAAGCCAAGGGACTCATCTTCCCCCCAGCGCCTGGATCCCCAGGGTTTGAGGCAAGGCAGGCTGCGTGCACAGCCAGTGGAAACAAATTCCGTGTCTAGTTTCCACCTTTTTGGAAAAGGCTATGAATGGAAAAAACAAATCGCACATGTTTATTCTGATCTTTAGCAGAGACATTACGTTTTTTGCAGCCTTCAGTGACCGTGCTTGTTCTCTCAAACCTCAGGAGCATGGAAACCGGCTTCCTGGCTGGAGTGACTTCCCCTCACCTGGGCTCCTGTTTCTGGGGCTCAGTGATGTTTGAGATGCATTGGTCCTTAATTCTACCCTAGTGCTGGGTTGAAGATGGAGTTTCCCAAGGGCCCTCTGTGGGAATTGATGCCTGTCGATGTGGCCTCAAGGCTGATGATACCACGTCTGCTCTCTGGGGTTCTTGCCTGATTCCCAATAGACCCCAGGCCCGCGAGACAAAGGACTGACTCCACCTGACTCGTGTCTGGGTCTTCACCAGCTTCTACAGTGCCCGGCACAGAGTAACCCATCAGGCAGTTCGGGTCCGTGGAATTCCCCTGGCAGGTGGCGCACTAAGCCACCGTCCTGACCCAGCTACATTCGGATTCCAGGGAGACCCTTGGATTTACAGCAGCTAATGGCACATGTCCTCAGGAAACAGGGGGACTGGCATATGTCCTGAGAGGGGTGACTATTAGCAGCCTTCGCCTGGCTGGGCGCGGGTGCTCTCCCATAGTGCACTGCTTCCCACCTGAGCTGTATGTCCATTTTAAGCGTGTGAGCACATACTGTTTATTTCCCTGGTCTTTGTTTTTTGGTTGTTTTGTTTTGTTTTGTTTTTGCGGTACTAGGAATCTCAAACCCAGACTTTTACACTGGCTAGGCAAGTACTCCACCACTGAGCTCTGTCCCAGCCCTTATTTTTATTGTTAAACATTTTCAAGCATGTGAGGAAAAATATAGTTAGCAGATCAGACTTGTGTTTTCATGGGTACTGTTGCTTACAAAGATTCCAAAATTTGCCGGGCGTGGTGGCGCACGCTTGTAATCCCTACACTTGGGAGGCGGAGACAGGAGGATCGCGCTGGTTTAAGAGACTCTGTTTCCACATAAAAATGTTAAAAAATAGGTCTGGGAGTGTAGCCCATGGTAGTGTATACCAGAGGTAGAAGGGCCTCCAGGAACCCCAGTACCACCAAAAAAAAAAAAAAAGAAAAAAAAAGATTCCATAATTTGATGGGCATGGTGGTGTGTGACTGTAATCCCAGTATTTGAGAGGCTGAAACAAGAGGATCACAGGTTTGAGACCAGCCTCAGCCACTTAGTTTCCGAACTAAGTTTAGGCCACCCTGTTTTCAGAAAAATAAAGTAGAGCTGTGGGTGTAGCTCAGAGGTAGAATGCACCTGAGTTCAAGCCCTAGTGCCAAAACAAAATAATAAAAGGTGCTAGAATTTATAAAGTGATTTTTTTTTTTGGTGGTACTGGGGTTCCTGGAAGCCCTTCTACCTCTGGGCTACACTCCCAGACCTATTTTATATTTTTGAAGCAGGGTCTCTTACACCAGCGCGGCTGGCTTCGAACCTGTGCGATCCTCCTGTCTCCGCCTCCCAAGCGCGGGGATTACAAGCGTGCGCCACCACGCCCGGCTATAAAGTGATTTTTAATTGGTGCATTATAGTCTCATCATAATGTGGATCATGTTGACAGTGGCGTACATTCACACAGTCCTTGGTGCGCCCACCCCTGCTTTCTCATTTCCCTCCCTCCCAATACTGAATCTCCAGGTTAACAATGTTATATTCACATCACATAATCGCACGTAGCTTTTCCATTAATGAACCTCAGCCTTCTTCCTCCCTACCCTTCTTCCTTCCTGACTTCGCTGAGGTTTCCCCTTCATTATCTGGAGTCCGTCTGGTGTCCTAATCCTCCCTAACTTGAGCATATTAGAGAAAACATATGTCCCTTCTCTTTCTGCGCTTGGCTAATCTCACTTAACATAATGTTCTCCAGGTCTCTCCATCTTCTTGCGAATGACATGATTTTGTTCTTCTTTACTGTTAAGTAGAATTCCATTGTGTGTATTTCCCATAATTTTGTAATTCATTCTATAAAGTGATTTTTTATAAAAAAAATATTAAGCAGAGAATAGCGTAGCTGGTATTTGCTTAGGATACAGTGCCGCGGTACAAATGATGTGTGAATTTTTAGTTAACCTTCTCTAACACACCACTCCTCCGGCTCACGGACCCCATCCCACCTCCAGCCTTCTGTTTCTACTTCTGCAACAGTGGAAGAAAGCGCTGGTGTGCATCTATCATCACCTAAGACACAGGTCCCACCTACTTCCCCAAAGAGTGTGATTTAGTGGGTCTGAGGTGAGGCTGGAAACCTGCATATTAATGAGCTTCCCAGCTGCGAGTGTGGGGAAAGGCGCTGAGACCTCTGTCTTCCAAATGTGCTCCTGAACTGCGACAGCCCTACTGAGGCACGGCAGCGTTGCCTTTCAAGCGTCCCTTAGCCATCTACGCTGCCCTCTGGGACTACACACTCACAAAACACAATGTAATTGTTAAGCAACGCTTCCTCTTGTACATGCAGATTGGGGCTGCAGGGCTGCTCAGGATTTCAGGCCTCAGCACGATGGCACTTGTGGGCTGGCTGGTGCTTTGTGGCACGGGTTAGCCTTGCTTTGGAGGACGTGTAGCAGCCTCTTATCCTGGCCTCTACCCTCTTGGTACTACTACCCGCGACAATCAGAAATGTCTCTAGATATTGCCACGTGGCCCCTGTGGGAAAAAAGTCACCCACTGTGGAGAATCACTGTGATAAGTGGGTAACTTTATTCCACTTTGGGGCAGGGGAGAGATAAAGGGGATTGAACCAGAGACATTTTTTCTCCGAACTACACCCCCAGCCCTATTTTTTTTTTTTTTTTTTTTTGGTGGTACTGGGGATTAAGCCAAGAGGCATTGTACCTCTGAGCTACACCCCCAGCCCATTTTTTTATTCTTTATTTTGAAATAGGGTGTCACTAAGTTGCAGAGGGAGGGCCTCACTAAGTAGCTGAGGCTGGCTGCGAACTTGTGATCCTCCTGTCTCAGCCTCCCAAGTACTGGGATTACAAACGTGCACCACCACACCCAGCCACAGCTCTCTTTTTAAAATTTTCTTTTAAAACAAGGTCTCATGCCAGGCATGGTGGTGCACGCTTGTAATCCCCGTGCTTGAGAGGCGGAGACAGGAGGATGGCACAGGTTTGAAGCCAGCCTCGCTGGCTTAAGAGACCCTGTTTCCAAATAAAAATATTTTTTAAAAATAGGTCTGGGAGTGTAGCCCAGAGGTAGAAGGGTTTCCAGGAACCCCAGTACCACCAAAATAAATAAATAAATAAATAAATAAATAAATAAATAAATAAATAAAACAGGGTCTCGCTAGGTTGCTAAGAGTCTCACTATGTTGCTGAGGCTGGTCTTGAACCTGTGATCCTCTGTCTCAGCCTCCCAAGTACTGGGATTACAGGCGTCTGCCACCACGCTCATCTGTCTTTATTCCAGGCACAACTGGACACAGAAGATGGTGGTAAGGAATGAAGTTACTGAAGACTCAGGTCCCCGGGTGGGAAAATAGGCTCCAACAGAAATTATTTAGCCAGGCATGGTGGCGCTAAATTTACCTACCTGGTGCCTCCTTAGTTCTTAGAGCGCTGCTAACAGGTCCGCAGTATCAGGCAAAGGCCTTTTTGCGGTACTGAGGATAGAACCCAGGGATAGCACCCAGAGATACACCCCCAGCCCTATTTTTAGTCCTTTTATTTTTGAAACAGGGTTTCACTAAGTTGTGAAGGGCCTTGCTAAGTAGCTGATGCTGTCCAAAAACTATGATCCTCTAGTCTCCGCCCCCCGAATGCTGGGATTACAAGCGTGCGCCACCACGCCAGGCTCTTCAATGAATTTAAAATCCAACTGACCTTCAGTAGTGATGACTGTCTAAAGTAAGTGCTACCGCCCAGGATGGACTTCAGTATCAGCTGGGAAGTATCATGGGGGGGGGGGCATTGAGAAGTGGGTCTTAAGTGGAGATGGAGTGAGGACAGACATGGCAGATGGAAGGTGAGCTTCCGCACACAGATGAAAGGGTAGGGTGTGGAGAGGGTCTCTTGCCGGCCCACTAAAGTGGGGCTTGGTCTGTAGGAACCCATAATACTCTGGGAAGACAGATGGCAAGTTATTCTGCTGTTCCTGGTATTAGCTTCCCCTCCCTTCTCTCTCCTCCTTCTCCTTCCTCTTCGCCACCTCAAGTTCTTCAAGAAGGCTAGAGAGATGCGGATAGACACAGGAAAGCATAGCGTGCACATGGGACGGGCAGAGATGGTGCTCCAGTAGGCCTGGGAGGAGAAGGAGTGAACATAACTACCAGGGATGGACAGCCACTTCTGGGGAAATGGAGTGGACACTTCTTTTTATTCTTCCCACTAAGTATAACTAAGATCCTTCAACATTACACATAACGCATGAGACTGTGGAAGGTGCAGCGGAGACAGGGTGGCTAGGGAACTCATCACCCAAGGAATAACAAGCTGCTGAGGCCTCTGGGTCTGGGTCTTCGGAGATTGTTTGGGGTTTGCCTCACGTAGCCCAGACTTGGTGCTGAAGAAGTTCTCCATCAGAAATGCCTGGGAAAGCCAGGCGTGGTGGCGCACGCTTGTAATCCCAGCATTCGGGAGGCTGAGACCGGAGGATCGCAGTTCACGGACAGCCTCAGCTACTTAGTGAGGCCCTCTGCAACTCAGTGAGACCCCGGTTTCAAAATAAAGAATAAAAAATAGGGCAGGGGGTGTAGCTCGAAGGTCAAATGCCCCTGAGTTCTATCCCAAAACCCACACAAAAAAAAAAAAAAGAAAAGAAAAGAAAAAGAAAAGAAATGCCTGGGGACACAGAAGTACACACACACACACACACACACACACACACACACACACACACACACACGTCTACTCGGTCCTGCCAAAGGAACAGGAAGGGGGCAGCTTGCAAGACAGAAAACTTCTAGATAATAACCACTGTGCTCTGAATACTGCAGAAAAGAGCTATGGGCCAGCCCCACCTCGCCCACCCCACTCCCCTGGGGGCAGCAAGACTCTCCTACTGCCTCTCCTTCCCTGTAGCAGGGTGGTGCCTGAGAAGACCAAATAGGGAGGAGAAACAGCACCACCACCGCCCAGAGGCGGCCTGGTGATGCCCACCTCCTCCTGGCCGTCAGTGAGGCCCTGTGGGGACAAGGACAGGCCCTCTTGACTCCCCTCAGGGGGAGCTCAGTGGAATCCTTGTGAGGAGCTGGAGTCACTTTCATGCCTGGCATTGAAGAGGCCAGCCCTTGAATGTCAGTGGAGGTCACAAGGGAGCCTAGACCCCGCTTGGGAGTAAAGAAGTGGTACACACTCCTTTCTCCTGTCAGAACAGTGTAAGGGAAAGACAACTAAAACGGAAGGTCTGCCTACAATCCAAATGCTCATAACCCAGTTTTAGTTTTCAAAACCACTCAGACCACCAGGCCTGCAATCCCAGAACTTGGGAGGCTGAGGTAGGAGGATCACCGGTTCAAGTCTAGCCTCAGCATCTTAGTGAGGCCCTCAGCAACTTAGCAAGACCCTGTTTCAAAACAAAAAAATAAAGAAAATAGGGCTGGGAGCCCCCCCCCTCGCCCTGGGTTCAATATCCAGTACCAGAAAGGATGCATCTGTAACGGACCTAAACTCGGTCATGTGAGCTAGTAAAATAAAATGATTGGAGCTAGAGCAGAAATGTTAGGCTGTCCAGCTTTCTCCCTACCTTCTTCTAGCCTAGACTTCCAGTTTTTCTTAGAAATCTGAAATGCAATTTTAACCATGTGATACCTGAATTTCCTTGTGAAATTCAAGATGTGAACCTTGGTTAGAGAATGAGTTGGAAAATTCAGAATAGTAATATTAGTTCAAAATTTATCTAAACACAATTTCAATATAAAACTAGATTGATCAAACAGCTCTAACCAGTTTTCATAATAGTCAAAAGACTGACACATAGTTCATTCTTAACTTTTTGGGGGCGGGGGATACTGAAGATTAAACCCAGGACCTCATGATAGGCCAGTGCTCTACCACTGAACTATATCGCCAGCCTGACAACTTTTTTTTTTTTAATGAGCACTTGCTATAGGAATTGGACTGAGGCCATCAGTAAACAAAGCTACCAAAGAAGGCTGAAAAAAAAAAAAAAACAGCTAATGTTTCTTGAGAGTTTATACCTCAAGAATCTATTTTATTTACAATAATGTACAGTATGGAACCCGTGAGAAATTAGAGACAGGCTAAGAGCCCATCGATTAAGGAGTCGTTTCTGCTGCGCCCAGACAGTGAAACCTGTTGGAGAAGATAAGGCGCTCTCTGTGCGTCGATGGGGACGATAGCTGTGGTACGTGACTGAGTGAATGAATAAAGCAAGCAGCTGAATAATGCATCTGCTGCCATCCCGTCTGTGAAAAACAAACCCCACACGCAGGGGCTGTGTGCGCGGAGAAGGCTTATACAGAAAACTGTGAGAAGCACTTCCTGCTGGGGAGTAGAAATAAAGCAGAGAGACAGGAGGGACGCTTTCACTTAAACACTTCTGTAGTGCTTCAATTTTTCATAAAAATCCTCCATTGCTTATGTAATTAAAAATGGAAATGGTTTCCCTATGAGAGGGACAAAGAACATAAAGGCCTGTCCCATCCCAGTGGCTGATCATCAGCTTCCTGAAACCCCTCTGAGCCTCAGGGTCCTCAAAATGGGAGCCCTCCCGCCCAGGGTGTTGGAGATGTTGATCGTGCAAAGCTGCAGGGAAGGCACCGAGGCCACAAAGCCAGTGCTGCCCAGGCTCCTTGCGTGGATGCTCGGGCTGCTGCACCAGAAGGATGTCTTCTCATCCGGAAGCAGCCAGATCCAGGCATGGCGGTGCACGCCTGTAATCCCTGTACTTGAGGAGGATCGCAGGTTCGAGGCCAGCCTCAGCAGTGTAGCAAGACTCTCAACAACCTAGAGAGACCCTGTTTCAAGACAAAAATAAAAATGTAAAAGGGCCGGGGTGTAGCTCAGAGACAGAATGCTTGGCAGGATCTCAGCTGTTTTAGCAGTGTTCTGGGAGGGAAGAGAGTTTGGGCAGGATGGGACCGGGAGGGCACAAAGGAGGACGGATGGGGTTGGTGAGCCAGGATCGCTGTCTCTCAGCTCCTCCTTGTTCCATGTAACACTTGATTTATCCCCACATCCATGGATGGACATTTCTGCTTTTTGAGTCTTATGAATAGCACTGCCATGAACATGGGTGCATAGGGCTTTGCATGGCGGGGACTCTGATTCAAGCCCGGTTCTACCTTTCTCCAAAGCCGTTCTCTCAGCAGCTTCCATGGCCAAAGAGATGGTGACTTTGGGATCCCACCTGCCTGGCCGGGCATACTTTGGGAAAGGAATTCATGACTGGGAATCGTGCCGTGGCTGAGCCTGGTGGACTTCCTGGCAGCGGGATATCTGCCTCTGAGGTCCTGGGAATGAGGCAGTAGAGGAAGGTTGTCAGCACCTGTGTCCTCCTTGTGGCCAAGCAGGCCGAGAGCAAAGGCTAAGGCTGTCTGTCCTGAGCAGCCCAAAACCAGGGGCACAGGGGCAAGTTGAGAAGTTTGGGCAGCGTCAGCAGTGGAGCTGGGATGTGGCAGCCTCCTGACTGAGACCGTACCGACCACAGGCCATCTGCCTGCGTTGCGCATGGCTCCTTCCTGCTCAGACACCCTCTTCTCTGGTCTGTTACTGTGATGGAAGGGTTGTGATACCATCAGTTGTTGCTAAAAAGGAGGGTGTATGCACAGAATCCAGCAAGATACAAAGTCCATGGGTGGATTTTATACTCTTAATATAATCCTTTGGCTCCTGGGCAATCCTTTCCTGATCTCTACCCTACAGACCCCATACTTTCTGTCCTCTGGTTGTCTGTAGTACTTTCTGCTCCCCCTGCTTCCTAGAACTTAAGCCAATGCCTCTTCTTAAGCCCATGTACTTATCTGCCTCCTCCTTGAACTCAGGAGAAGATTGCCTGTTGTCATAGCCCGAGTACCTAGCACAGTCCGTGGCACTGTGGAGGTGCTCAGAGAACATGTAGAAGGAAGTGGGCAGGCTAGAGAGCAGCACCAGGAGCTGCTGCCTGATCCTGGCAGTCAGTTCCCTGGACACCTGACAGGGTGAAGGTGGCAGCTTGTGCTAAACCAGAGGGGACAGAGGAGCACCCAAGACACTGAGTCCCTCAAGCCGGGGTCACCGTAACCAACAAGGGCGACGCTGGGAGAAGACACAGCACAGATGCTGTCCGCCTTCCATGGGCACAGCACGAGGCGCGGCTGGTGCTGGCCCGGCCTCCTTGCAACCCCATCACACACCGCTGCGGGAACAAATGCCCGCCTGGTCCCTGGCTCCCAAGATCTGCCCCGCCACGCCCCTCAGCCCGCACTTCTCCACTTCCTGGACTCGCCGCCTCTCAAACCTCTGCTGATTAAAACTTACAACCGATTTCCTTTCTTGAAACAATGAACTTCTCACGAATACATTTTAGGGGTTCATTCAGACACTTCCGCCCGCTCCTGGGGAAGGGGCTTTTGCTCTCTTGTGTGTTATGTGAGATTTTTAATCTCTTGTTTTGTTGTTGTTGTTTTTGTTTTTCTGGTGTTCAGGGTCTGCACCTGTAGTTTAGTCATTCCTAGGGAAACTGTTGTGGGGCGGCAGGTCTCTCTTAAGGCTCTTTTGATTGCGTGAAGTGGTTCGATGTTATTTCCAAAGGGGAACATCTTATCTTACCTTCTCTCCTTGCCTTCCTCAGATCCAAGTCTAGGCAGATCTGTCAGGTCTGTTTCCCTGCAGCCATATCAAGCATCCTCCCCTTCTTCTGTCTCTGAGTAGAAGTAATACTCTCACTTTTCCCAGAGGAGCCGTTAGCATCTCAGAATCCTACAAACAGGAGCTCCATGACCCAAGAGATCATCCCACCTGCTATGGTGTGGGTGTGGGTTTGAATGCCTCAAAGGTCCTCGTGCTGCTTGATTCCCGGAGTGGCCGTGTGGAGTGGTGGGACCTTTAAGGGGTGTGGCCTATCCGAAGGTAATTAGACCAACGTCCACCCGCAGAAGGGATTCATGCTGGTCTTGCAGAACGGTTGCTATAAAGCAAGGCAACTCCACCTGCTTGGCCCCTTCTGCGTGTAGCCATTTCCCCATTCTTTGCTGCCATGTTGCAATGCAGCCAGAGGGGCCCTCACCAGAGGCTGAATATGTGGGGCTGCCTCTAAAACTGAGAGCCAAATAGTATTTATTTTAGTACTAGGAATTGAACTCAGGAGCATACTACCTCCAAGCTATATCCCCAGCTGTTTTTATTTATTTACTTTTGAAACAAGGTCTCACCAATTTCTGAGGCTGGCCTGGAACCTGCGGTTCACCTGCCTCAGCCTCCCAAGTACTGGGATTACAGGAGTGCACCACTGTGCCTAGCCTCTTTTCTTTATAAAGTACCCAGCTTCTGATATTTTGTTATAGCAACAGAAATGTAACTAGTAAGCCATCCAGTTCCCAGGACCAGAGCAGGAGCCACAGATCACTAGGAGGAGCATTCAGGGCTTCCAATCCCCTTCCAAAGACTGTTTCTACTTGGATATATTTGCAGAAAACTAAGCGCAGGCGATCCTACAGATATGGCGGGCTTCCCCCCTGAGGGTGAATATCCCTCAACTAATCCTGCAGCTGTTCCCCTCCCCTCTGCCTCCTGGGGACTCTCAACACCACCTTGGTGTTTCTCAACCCGAAAGGACAGCATGTTCTCTTCAAACTTGGAGATTTCCCCGAGTACTCCTCCAAGACCATTTTTGGGAACTAGCAAAAAAAAAAAAAAAAAAAAAAAAAAAGCAAGAAATTTGCTAGAGGGCCTGTCCTGATCGTTTGGAGATCCCATTTGGAAACCCATGCGTCTCTCTCGTTCTGCTTTTGATTTCTTGGCTTCCTGCTGTAAGACACCATTTGCTCTCCTCGTTCTGGGTGATTAATAGGACGCACCCAGGCTCCGAGTTCTAGCAGTGTTGCAAAATGTCTCAGGAGGGCAAATAAGAGCAGGAGGAAAAGCCCCATTAGCGTCTCATCCAGAGTTGAGCAAAGGCAGAAGTGTGCTGTACTCAACGCTAGTGGGCTCTGACTTTGTGATAGCAACGTGGACTGGGCCCTTCTCGCCGCACACTGGCCTCAAGGCCGAAGAAAATGAAGACCAGAAAATAGGATGATGGAGCCTGAAGTCCCAGCTCTTCCTCCCTCATCCTCCTGCAGCACTTGGGCTAGCCCCAGCGCACCCTGGACCCGGCCTTGGCCCCCTCCTGCACAGACACCTGAGGGAAGGGCAGACGGGCCTGTTGCCTTGCTGAGTCTCAAACTGCCTGTCTTGAAGTGCAAATGGCAGGTGCTGCTCCTCTGCGCCTTTCAGAGCGTCCGCCTGGCTCTTTTATGAGATTACAGGCGCTTTCATCTCCTCTTTGGCCTGGTTTCCCTCCTTCCCAGCAAGGCTCCAAAGACAGACATGGAGGCGAGAACAAGGAGAGGAGGCTCATTCAGAGCCGCGTCCCCGCTGGGCAGGGCAACCTGGCCCGCACATGTCCCCGCACGCACGTCCTTTGGAGCCCTTGCGGCTGGGAAGGAGCGCCGAGGGCCGGGTTAAGAGGGGTCCTCCCCCTTGGCGCCTGGAGGAAGTTGCAGTGCATGCTGGGAAGGCTCTGATCAGGCCCGGGCTTTGTGTCCTCCACTTCAATCCAGTGGAGGGGGGCTTGGGGGACTTTCTTTTTCCACTTTCTTTTTTTAACCTAGAGCTACTCTTTTGAGGCTCGGGGCGAGAGCGCGCCGCACCCCTCGCACCTGTGCTTGCTGTGTGTGTATGTACACGCACACCCTTAGTTCTTTTCTGTATTTGCTCACAATCTGGCTCTTCAGATTTCCTTTCCTTCAAAAGCAAGAGCAGGGTTCCCTTCCAGTGTGACTCTCCGTGAAAGCCAAGGGAGCGGCTGCCCTCTGCTAGATCCTGATTCCTTCCCGCCTCCTCCTCCTCCTCCTGACCGTCCTGGCGTTGGGCAAGTTCTGCAGAGCGTGTCCTCTGTGCCGGCTGCTGCCCTAGGACCTGGGGACACAACTGTAGGCAAAACAAACCCAAGCTCCCAACATTCCTGCTTCTTCCCCACCAGCCCCACCAGCCTCCCTGCCATTCGGCTGCATCTCTGTCACTGGCCCCTGGTCCCGGTCCACCCAATCCGTGTGCACTGGCCTAGCAGCCTCTCAGAGCCCTGTGCTTTAGCCCGCGTGGTGCCTCAGTACAGGGTGTCCAACTTTTCACGATCTACGACCACACCTGGCTCGGTGTTATTGCAGCCTCCGGGCACCTCTGTTCTGGCACAGGCAGCTGTAAGGCGGCTCTCTGAGTTACACTGCATAGTTACGGCCTACAAGGCTGTCTCCACACCGACGGTGAGACCTCCAGGCCCGGGTTATTGCCAGCCCCTTGCTTCTGGAAGTCCTCAGGGAACGTTGCAGTTTTTCCTCACTCTGAGGAGCCACCAAGAACCACCTCCTGCCCCTGGCAGAGTAGGGGCTCCTGGGCTTCTGTCCCTGTGAGGCCCACGGGGTGTGCATTCCGTGCAAGGCCACGGTGGACCCTGCTTGGGGAGAAGACTCCTTCTGCCTCCCCCAAGCCCCAAGGTACTGCCTCCCGCAGCGATTTCTGCTGAGACAACTCTGTCGGGTTTTACTTTTGCCCTCCTCTTAGACTCAGACATGGATCCTTGGGACCTGAGCCAAAGGATGATGTGATGGAGATCAGGCCCCCGGCCGCCATCAGAACTGCATTTCCACCCGATGACTAACGCAGCATTCTCTAGTCAGGGTATGTGCCTTCCCTACGAGCACATCACTCCCCGAACAACCCCTTGGGCCTTAGAAGTCAAGAAATTATAGTCTAGCCTGTCTTGCCAGAATTCCAAATGTGCCCTGACATGCTTGAGTCCTAAAACAAACATAATAGACCAAGAAGGCATACACGCCACGATTACGTCTTCCTCACCCAGGGCAGACATCAGCATCAGTCATAGGACAGGCTCTGCCTAGGGAAGCCATTAGGATTCTTCTGCACATAGACCTCACCGCCACCCGGCCGGCTTTCCAGATCCCCGCTGGGGTGAGGAGCACACCTGGCCTCCCAGCACTTGAGACAGGAGGATTACAGGTTCCGGCCAGCCTCGGCAACTTAGTGGGACCCTCAGCAACTTAGTGAGAGCCTATTCCAAAATAAATTTAAGAAAGAACTGGGGGTGTATCTCAGGGGTAGAATGCCTTGGGATTCAATAGTGAAAGAAAGAAAGAAAGAAAGAAAGAAAGAAAGAAAGAAAGAAAGAAAGAAAGAAAGAAAGAGAAAGAGAGAAAGAAAGAAAATAAAGAAGGAAATAAAGAAGGAAAAAAGGGAAGGAGGGAGATAGAAAAAAAAAAGAAAGAAATGAAATGATCCTGTCTTTTTCCTACCTGTCTCAGCTCTCAGGATTCTCCTATTTCTTCCTGGGCTCATTCAGATTGTCACAATAAAACTGGTGACTAACATTTACTGAACTCTTACCTTGCTTGACCCAGAATTATTCTCTGTGCCTCTTATTAAACTCACTGAGTACACACCTGTGATGTAAGTACCATTGTCATCTCCACTTGACAGATCAGATGAGGAAACAGACACAGGAATGACAGAGTTCCCAAGTCAGAGATGGGGTCCTACACACCTGGGTCATTTTATCCACTCAACCACCATGATTAGGCAGCCATGTGAGCGAGGCACTGCCGTGGGCCCTGAAGACAAAAATACTTGCAGCCCAAAGAAAGCCATTTATTTTGAGGGTCATGTTCATGGGGAGATGGAAGGAAGGGAACTCCGTCCAAGGATGCAGGAGCTGAACTGGAGGACTGAAGTATGCTTTTTTAAGACTTTGAAATGAATGGGGAAAGCCAGGCCTAATGGCACACACCTGCAATCTCAGTTGTTGGGAAGCTGAGACAGGAGGATCACAGGTTCAAGACTAGCCTCAGCAGTTTAGTGAGACCCTGTTTCAAAACAAGACAAAAATGGACTGGAGATATAGCTTGGAGGTAGAATGCCTCTGGGTCCAATCTCCATTGCCATGAATGAATGAATGAATGAATGAACTGAATGAGAGGAGAGTTAGTGGCCTCCAGTCCCTGGCCACCATGTTTATCCATCTAGAGCCCCACTCCTACCCCCCTGCCTCCCAGGCTCAGCTGAGGGTGCCAGGGTTTTTTTTGGAAGGGTCAAAGCATCCAGGGTGTGAGTGTGTGCTAACAGGGAGGGCCCTGGCCCTCACCTCCCTCCCGCAGCCCCAGAGGTTGACATCTTGAAGTGACATCTTGCAGACGGGCTGTGGGCACTGCACACCCACCGGCACCTCTGCCTCCCCAGCAGGCTCAGCGATTCTGTTTGCTAGCCTGGAACACAAACTTTGATGGCGGCTTCTGAGGCCCCAGAGCATCCCCATCTCACACCGGCCCTGCACCCACACCTGCCCATCTTGTCCTTGCCGGGCTTCCCAATCCATGGCTTCTGTCACCCTGGCCACTTCCTGCCTGGTGCTCAGAAGAGACCATGGTTAATTTAGACTCCTGTGTCTTCGCCTAGACTAGAGATCAGTCAACTTCTTAAAAGGGCAAGCTAGTAAACATGGTAAGTCAGGTGCGGTGGTACACGCCTATAATCCCAATACTTAGGAGGCTGAGACAGGACGATTGCAGGTTCAAGGCCGGCTTCAGCAACTTAGCAAGACCCTGCCTCAAAATAAAAAGGGCTAGGGTTGTGGCTCAGTGGTAGAATGTTCCTGAGCTCAGTCCCTAGTCCAAAAAAAGTATTTCATATTTTAGATTTTGCAGACCAGAAAGTCTCTGCAGCGACTCTTCAACCATGCCATGGAAGCGTGAAACCATCATGAGCATGACTGTCTGTGTTTCAATAAAGCTATAAAAACAGGAGGCGAGCCACAGTTTGCAAACCCATGCCCCATACCCCTCCCCCTGGGATAGCCTTCCACCTTACTTTGCAACATCTATGGCTTTCTGGCCTTCAGGGCTCAGGTGTAGGGCCAAGAAATCCCCCCAACCCCCACTGCCGCCCTCCCCGCTAACCCTGCCCCCCACTCCTTACATCTATCCTTTTTGCCTGTTGCCCATGCCCCCTGCTTAGAAGGTTAGCTGCCTGAGACGCGCATCTTAAATGTCCTCAGATGCGCCATTTAGCAATAGCAGCACGCAAGGTTCATCATCAGTGTGTGTTATGTGGTCTACATTTGAGTAGATGCGTCTGATAACGGAGTCTCAGGAAGGCATCTGGTTGAGGCCTGTTTTTCTTCCACAGCACCTGGGGGCGGGGAACATGATAGTCATCCATTCTTCGTACATCTATTCAGTGCTCACTATGATCTAAGTTCTTTTTCTCTCCTTTCTTTTTCTTTTCTTCTTAAATAAGTCGTATGCTAGCTCGTTGCTGCTACTAGCATAAATGTGTGCTGGTGCCATGTTTGGAAACCACTGGACTAGGAAATTCTCAGATGAGAAGATGTTTGTAATTACTGGCCAAGCTGCATCCTGAAATGTATGCAGTATGTCTGTGTCCGTTGTTGCATGGAATCGTGGGAACAGCCCTCAGGCATGGATGGGGTCGTCCCATTTGGTCTCTGGGCTCAGAAATTTGTGGTCTACCCAAAGTTTTCCTCTCCTATTCATACATCACCATGCCTGGCTAGAAATTACTGAAAATATATCAAAAGGGGAATAAAAATCCTAAGTAATTCCTACACCCATAACTAGCCAATGTTAACATCTTCCTGTTTCTACAAATGTCTGTTTCAACTTGTTTAATGTCAGGTTATACACCTTCAATATAGATGCACAGCCTTTCATATCCTTGGCTTCTGCATCAACCTACTGTGAATTGAAAATATTCCAAAAGAAAATTGCATCTGTACTGAACATGTACAGATATGTGTTTCTTGTCATTATAACTTCAACAATATTAATGTAACAAGTACTCAGTATATTCGATCTTATACATAATCCAGAGATTATTTGAAGTGTATAGGAGGATGCATGTAGATTATATACAAATACTATGCCATTTTCCATAAGGACCTTAAGCATATATAGATTTTGGTACACATGGAGAGGTCCTGAACCAATCCTTCATGGATACCAAGGGATGATGACTCTACTATTTTTATTTGTCAATTATATGCTAATCACTTTTTTTTCAATAGTTAGAATTTGTGTATATACTGCAGGAGTTTTTTGTTTATTTTATTTTGCCTTTTTAAAAATGAAAGTGTGGCCGGGCGTGATGGTGCACACTTGTAATCCCTGTACTTGGGAGGCTGAGAGAGGAGGATCACACAGGTTCAAAGCCAGCCTCAGCTACTTAGTGAGGCTCTCAGCAACTTAGTGAGACCCTGTTTCCAAATAAAATTTTAAAAAATAGGTCTGGGAGTATAGCCTGGAGATAGAAAGTCTCTGGGTTCCACCCCTGGTACCACCAAAAAAATAAAAAAAAATTAAGGTGTAAATTCCATGCTATAAAATGCACCTTCGTTTATGTACAGTTCTATGAATTTTGACAAACCCATGTAGTTGAAAAAAAAAAAAACACTACCCAAATCTAGTTAGAGAACCATCTGTCACCCACAAAATGCCCTTGTGCCCCGTGTTGTCACCCCCACCCTCAGCCCCTGGGAACCGCTGATCTCTCTGATTCGGGTCCCTGTGATGTCGTTTTTTCCCAGTGTGTCAAATAGAATCCGACAGCGTGTTGTAGCCTCGGCTTTTACATGGCATTGTATGGGTATGTCCCCGTGTCTTTACATATTCTTCAAAGGTATTATTTTTTAATGACTGCCCACCTCTCTCCATGCGCGAGCCCTCCAGCTCGCCCCAGCAGTCTCTCTTGGAGAATAAAAATAAGAGGCAGGAGGGCATGCTGGGAAGAATAAGGGCTGGATTGATCTGATTAACACTTGTCACCCTTGATGGGAGGCGCTGGCTTCTCCCTCTTCAGGGTCCGGTTGCCAGAGCTCCGTGGCGGCAGAGTGGACAATGCCAAGCCACAACACGACACCTTTATATTCAGCTTCGTGACTTTCGAGCTTGGCACCTTCTGGGTTCTTGGGTTTGGATTCAGAGTGTCATCAAGGAGATAGACATAAATGTGTTCCCCCAGTAGAGGCCATCACAAGGGTACAACGAGATGATTCGGCCAGGCGTGGTGGCGCACGCTTGTAATCCCAGCATTCGGGAGGCAGAGACAGGAGGATCGCGGTTCATGGACAGCCTCAGCTACTTAGCAAGGCCCTTTGCAACTCAGTGAGACCCTGTTTCAAAAATAAAAAGCCTAAACCAGACGTGGTGGTTCACTCTCGTAATCTCAGCACTTGGGAGGCTGAGACAGGAGGATCATGCAGGTTCGAAGCCAGCCTCAGCTACTTAGTGAGGCTCTCAGCAACTTGGTGAGACCCTGTTTCCAAATAAAATATAAAATAGGTCTGGGAGGATAGCCTAGAGATAGAAAGCCTCTGGGTTCCATCCACAGCACCCCCCCCCCAAAAAAAAAAGCCTAAGTGGGGCGCGGTGGCGCACGCTTGTAATCCCAGCATTCGGAAGGCTGTGACTGGAGGATCACGGTTCACAAACAGCCTCAGCTACTTAGGTCCTCTGCAACTCAGTGAGAACCTGTTTCAAGACAATGAATAAAAAGCAGAGCAGGGGGTGTAGCTCGGTGGTCAAATGTCCCTGGGTTCTATCTCCAGACCCACAAATAAATAAATAAATAAATAGCCTAAAAAATAGGGCTGAGGTGTAGCTCAGAGGTTGACTGCCCCTGGGTTCCATCCCCAGTACTGCAAAAAAAATTTAATTAATTAAAAAGAAAATGATTCATGTTAAAAAAAAAAACTGACGACAGGGCCGGGCACTGTAGTTGGTTTTCCTTCTTTCCCATCCCCAACACCTTTCCCTAGATGTCTAGATCCACAGATCATAAACGTTCACACCACAAAAAGAAACAGGGAAGCGGTAACTTTGTGAGGCAATGGATATGGTGATTACCGTCATTGCAGCGATCATTTCCCAGCGCGTATGTAAATCAAAACATCAAATCGTACACCCTAAGTACATACCATTTTTATTTGTTAAATACACTTCAGTAAAGCTGGGGGAGTGAAATGATATTAAGGGGAAGTGTTGAAGACAGGCTGTCACCTGGCTGACACTGCCTCCTGCGTCATCCAAAGGACTAGAAGAAGCCGGGTGTGATGCCGCACACCTGGAATCCCAATACTTGAGAGGCTGAGACTGGAGGAGAGCAGGTTTGAGGCCAGCATCAGCCACTTAGCGAGGCTTCTCTGCAACCGAGTGAGACCCTGTTTCAAAACAAAAAATTAAAAAGGGCTGGGGGTGTAGCTCAGAGGTAGAATGCCCCTGGGTCCAATCACACAGACACACGCACACATACACACACACCACTGCAAGAGAATGGAAGAAATAAGAACTTCACACAGGCTAAAACTGCCAGTGGTGTGTTAGGTTGCAGCACAGACACCGGGGTCTCTAGAACTTTCCCCCATTCGTGCAAAAGCCATCCCCCCAGCGCAGGATGCTGGGATGACTTGCGCAGTCCTGTCTGCTAAAAGGCTCAAGGCCTCTTCTGCATTCATTTTGGGCATTGAAGTTTTAGGAATGTCTTCCTCGCACCGCCCAATATTTTCTTCTCCCTCCTCCTGAAGCCTTTTTTAATTTCTCCCAGCAAAGTGGAGTCGGTATCCTAGAGTGTTGCTATGGAAAGAGCGACAGCATCACTTTTGAGTCCATGGGGGTTGGGGGAGAGAAAGAAAAGGAAAAAGAAAAATATAGGACAGGCAGGATTTTTTTTTTTTTAAGTGTTACAAAACTGAAAGAAAAACTGTTCTCCCACTAAATATATCCACGTAGAGTCAGCAGACGTTGGGGCGGGTACAGTCGCTCTCCCGGTCCTGCAGAAAACCCTTTGCAGAGCATTTTTTGTAGCCGTTGCGCCCATGAAATTCTGAGAAGCTGTCACATCTCTGGGCCGGTGGCTGGGACCTTTCATGTTGGCCAGATGAATCACATGTGACCATTTGTTTGGAGGGGTATGCCACAATAACTGGACCCCACTTCGTCCCCTTTTTTTTTTTTTTTTTTTTTTGGTGGTGGTACTGGGGTTCCTGGAAGCCCTTCTACCTCCGGGCTACACTCCCAGACCTATTTTATTTTATTTATTTATTTATTTTTGGCGGTACTGGGGTTCCTAGAAGCCCTTCTATCTCTGGGCTACACTTCCCAGACCTATTTTATATTTTTTTATTTGGAAACAGGGTCTCTTAAGCCAGCGCGGCTGGCTCCGAACCAGCGCCATCCTCCTGTCTCCGCCTCCCAAGTGCAGGGATTACAAGCGTGCGCCACCACGCCCGGCTCCACTTTGTCCCTTTTAAAGGCTTTCCTCCAGCCAGGCATGGTGGCACACACTTGTAATCCCAGTACTTAGGAGACTGAGACGGGAGGATTGCAGGTTCAAGGCCAGCCTCAGCAACTTAGTGAGTCCCTCTTTCCAAATAAAAAATAAAATAGGGCTGGGGGTAGAGCTCAGAGGCAGAAAGCCTCTGGGTTCAATACCCAGTGCCACAAAAAATAAATAAATAAATAAATAAAAGTAGAGGTTTCTTCTAGCCAGACCTGGTGGTGCACACCTGTCTCAGCCTTGGTGAGGCCTTCTGCAACTTAGACCCTGTTTTAAAATAAAAGAAAAAAAAATAGAGATGAAAGTGAGGCTCAGAGGTAGAATGCCCCTGGGTTCAATCTCCAGTACCACAAAAAGTAAATAAATAAAGGCTTTCTTCCTTGCTTTCTTCCTCATTTCTTATCACCCCAACTTTGACCCTTTGGCTTCCTTCAAAACCCCAGCTTGAGAGCCCGAGTCAAATCTAAACTGTGCCTTGCCCTAGCTCGGGTCCTGGGGCACCTCAGTCGGTGTCGCAAGCCTCAGCTGCCGTGTCTGTGAAGCACCTGCTTTCCGGGGCTGTAAACTGTAGCAGTAGCTCATGGATGACCGAGCGCAGAGACCAGCGCCATGCTGTTCCTGGCAGCACCATGAGGAGGTACCTCAGCCTCTGTTACTCGCTGACAGAGCCAGAGAGTGAGCACCATCTTACTATTAAGAAAGATACAGAAAAGATGAATAAAAATGACTCTGCCCTCAGCTGTCACAAGAACTCCTAGAGAGAGGAGACAGGGAATCCCACTAAAAGGGCCCTGGTTGGCCGTACACAGGCAGTCTCAGTCGGACTGGCTTCTCAGCACTTGAAAGCTGGGTCTTTAAGACAGTTTGGGCTGGGCGTGGTGGCGCACGCTTGTAATCCCCGCGTTTGGGAGGCAGAGACAGGAGGATCGCGCAGGTTTGAAGCCAGTGTCGCTGGCTTAAGAAACCCTGTTTCCAA